>NW_020172768.1:5043812-5050016 GCF_003031525.2 Neophocaena asiaeorientalis asiaeorientalis | reverse complement strand
CCCCGGGGAGGACATCTGAACAGGGTCAGGCCCCGGGTTCTCCTGCTAGGGTGACCACGGGGGCCGGCCAGTAATGGGAACCTTCTCGTTTCCTATCGCAAAGAAGCGGCCATATTTCAGGGTCCAACCCCTCCCCCGCCCCGTGTTCGCACCTGCTCCCCAGCGGGGCAGGGTGATCTGCTTGCCCTCTTGCCCGCCTGGCTGCTTCTCCTCTGGGAACAAGGCCCTATCCTTGGTCCCAGAGCCTAAGATCTGCAAAGGGGTGCCCTAAGGGAGAAGCCCTGGCCACCACCCTGGACTCCGCCCTTGCTCAAGCCGGCCCTCCTCCGACCTCTGGGAGAGAAGGAGGGAAAGCCATGCCCTCACCACCCACCTGCCGCGCTCCCCTCCACGCTGGGGCTCTCAGCTCTGTGACTCTGCAGGCAGCACAGGCCTCTCTCGAGGCCTCCCCAGCTACTGCGAGGAGGGGGTGGGGGGGTTAGTGGGGTACAGGTGAAGCAAGCATAAAGGCTGCTCTTTAATGAGGCAGCTGGTGCCCGTGAAGAGGCCCGATGACAACAAGGGGGGGCACGCACGGAGGGAGAGAGGTTTTTGCCATTCAGCTTGCCCATAATGTTGCTGATTTGTATTGAGACCTGTACTTACAGCTAGCATGGGGTCAGGGCCCACAGGCAGCTGATAGCACTGGGACAGGTGACAGGAGGGCCTGGGGCTGCCACAATAGAGCGGGGAGGAGGTGGTGGCTCTGAGAGTGTAACTCAGAGCATTTCCCGTTCGGCCGTGGCTCAGAAAGCCACGCAGCGGAGGCCACAGCAAAGGAGTTGTGACCCTGCAATCTTGCCCTTTCTTTTCACCACTGGACATACCCTCTTTACTCCTCTGGTTTTACTTGTGTGTGTTCAGGGAACATTGCTTTAAAAAGGCTACTGCTGGTTTCCAGAAGTGCCTTGCAAACTGTCAAGTGATTTAAAACAAGATGAGAAGTCTTATGTATTTGGATAAAAGGAGATTTCAAAGACTTTGCCCAAAGATAACCCCTTCAGACTATGCAAACATCTTCTCTTCCTTCCCTTTCAACTCAGAGCAACTTAACTCAGGGTATGTCACCCAGACCCACAGATCTGCAGCCCAGGCTTACTGTCAATGGATACGCAATATCCACACAGCTAACGTGAGGTCCCAAGGGCTACTGGAGCCCTGTGGTTGCATGAGGACTATCAGGTGTGTCTTCCACATCATGTGTGTCTTCCACAACATGTGTACACTGTATGGAAATTAAGCAAATCTGTGCTGTCTTTAGGATTTCCGTAGGAGCCATGCAGAGATGTGTGCATATGTCTTTTTTGTTTTTGAAAAGGAGATGCAATATGTTAAAAGCAAATTTCAAGACAAGAAATCACCTGTAGGAAAGCCATCACCCTAACTCGTACGTAGCAGATGCTCACAGCTTCTCCAGAACCCTGAGTACGCCTCCCACCCAGCTTATGTGTGACATGCTTCGTATCGTGAGGTTCAGAGTTTTAGGAAGCACCTTAGGAAGGGACTCTGCATTCGGAGGCAGAAGCGACAGGGTGTGTGAGGCTCGTCTTCCTGTATGCAGAACTGAAGTCTGTAGGTGTCGAATAAGGGCATCTGGATCCTGCTGGCCAGTCTAGGGAGCGTCGGGGCAGACCAATGCTAAACTCTGGTCCAGCAGGTCAGGCAAGCGGGTCTTTGCGTTTCCCCTCTATAAGTTGATATATACTTTTTTCCTTCATGGGATGTTATCCCCAAAACCCGTGGTTGGGACAGGATGAAGCTGAGAGTTAATTGCAGACCACAGCTTGGATCGAGATGCTGAAGTCTACATCCAGCACAGAGCCTGTGTGCCACACTGTCTGAAGAGCAACTCATGCTAACAGATAGCACAAGGGGAAGGTACAGAGAAAGAGAGCGAGCGAACCTTCCTCAACGCGGGCAAGCTCGAATTTCAATGAGCTCCTCAGACCTCCGTCTCTCCACCGGGCCCTGTGACTTGGCGGAGGCATAGGAAGCAAGAAGGGTCTTGTAGCTTTAGGTGCACGGAATACCTCCTCCAGCGACACACGTATCTGTGGGGTCTCTGATAAGCGTCAACTAACTCAGAATCCCAAGTTAACAAAGAACACGGAGAGAATTCAGTGAATCACGGGACGGTCCAAAACATTCTAGCCCAGCACTGTCCAATCAAAGGGGCCACATATATTATTTAAAATTTTCTAGTAGCCACATTTTTAAAATAAAAAAGCAAGGTAATATGAATTTTAATAATATATTAAAATGTATTCATATATTAATTCAATACCACCCAAAGATGATCATTTCAATAAAAACAATATAAAAAATTAACGAGATATTTCACTTTTTTTCGACACTAAGTCTTCTAAAGCCAGTATGTTAAAATATATTTCAAGCACATGTCCATTTTGCATAAGCCATAGTTCAGGTGCCCCAAAGCAACCTGTGATCAGTGGCTACTGCATCGAAAAGCACAGATTCAGTCTGTTAGCCAAGAGATCCCAAATTTTACACTCTGGTTTTTTCATCTGAAGTTAGGAATTATCTTTTGCATTAAAGGTACCATCATCAGTGTTACTTGGAGGACAGAAGCACAGAGTGGCAGGTGAGAGATTTAGATAGGCCAGCATCTGTTTCATCACACTGTTTCTTTTCGAGTTTTCAAATAATGGGATCTGACGTGGTTCCATCTTAAGAAAAGACATTTTTTCTGAAAATCCTTGCTCCCTGCTGCCCACCAGTCCAGTCTCCATGTGAGCACTTAGAGGATATTTATGAGGTGCCAGTGATGGCTGCGCCTAGCCTGCCTGGCTCTGAGAGTCCCCTGGATCTTCTTTGTTTCCCGGGAGGGGTGAGACGACATCAGTCTCAACCTACTCTGGTCAAGACGGGCAGATCAAAAGCAGGGGCTGCTCTGTGTAACCAGAGCCAGGTAGATCTCACATCTGGTCCCTGGGGTCTTCACACAACTCGCCTCCAGCTGGCTTCTGGTGTGACCGGAGCCGGGGACGAGCTGGCAAGGGGGTTCTGAAAACTGATTTCCTCGGGGGACCCTCTCTGCCCAGGATTAGTATCTTGCAGTGTCTGAGGCTTCCCTGGCAGTAGGGGAGGGAGCAGTCAGCTCACAAATGCAGGCTCACCTGAGCACAGACACAGGCTGGTCTGAGGCGCTGCCAGCTCACTTGGGTCTCTGTCCCGGCTTGTACACGGATGACCTACGTGACTACAGAGGCACATCTTCACCTTTGATTCGCGTGAGCCACGCGTTCATTCACATATTTAACAACCGTGTGTTGAACAGCCAACGATCACGTGCCAGGTGCCGCCCGGTAAACATTCGAAGCCCTGCCCACGCTTTAGTGAGGGGCGTGCTGAGAGCCGGGAAGGACCCAAGCAGGGTGAATACTGGCGGGTGCTGTTTTAGATCTGGTGGTCAGAGAAGGCCTCTGAGAAGGGGACATTCTGGCAGAGACGTAAAACAAGTGAAGGAGAGGGTCAGAAGACCAGATGGAGTAGGAATGTTCCAGAAAGAAGGAACACACGTGCTTGGCATGCAGAAGCAGCTAGAGTCTTGTGTGGCCGGTGTGGACGGAAGGAGAGAGATGGGGGTGGAGGGTGAAGAGGGTGTCAGAGGGATGCTGAAGGACTTTGGATTTTTGTCATAAGCCATTAAAGGATTTTGAGCAAGAAAGTTAAATATTTTGAAAGGAGGACTCTGGCTGCTGTCTGATGATGAGATTTCAGGAAGGCAAGAGGAAGTGGGAGGAAGAAGGGTGCTCCCAGGTGGCCTAGAAGGAGAGGTGCTTGGATGGGGCAAGGGCAGTGGAGGGGAGTGGGGGTTGGATTCAGGCTACAACAGACCAAAGCCTGTCCAAGGGTGGATCTGGATTGCCGGCAAGCATCGGGAGTGCCTGTGTTCAGGCCAGTTTGGGAGGCCTCGCTGAATGACCCTCCATGCTGCGGGGTGGGTGTTGGCAGACGTGAGACGGTGGCAAGGGCACCACACGCAGGCAGAGGGGGCAGAAAGGTGGGCCGCGGGGGGCCAGGATCCGAGAGCCTGGGCTCCGGGGCCAGCACCGCCTCCTCTGAATCCTTAGGCAAGTCATATACCACCATAAAGCCCACTTTGCCTCTGTATGTCAAGATGCAATTACAATATGGACTTCATGGGAGAGTGGTGGGAGCAAATGGTAACGTGGAAAGATGTTTGACAAACTCCGTCTTCCCTGCGCTGGGCGCAGGTCATTACCCTCATTCTCTCTGTGGAGAGACACTCACTCACTGGAGGGGTTCCTGGCTCGGACCCCCGGAACCTCCCTGAAATCCTAGAGGCTGGGGAGGTGGCTGGGATCCCAGTGGCTGGTTTGGGTCAGTGGGGTTGGAGTGTGTTGGGGCCGCGTGTTTCCACAGGCAGGTCCGAGACCAGGGCCATCCGGGGGGTGCCTCTCCACCACCCGTGCACCCCTCCTGCTCTCTCTAGACTTGTTTCCTCCGTGACCTCATCCACCAGCATAGTTAGAACTCTTCCACGATGATGCCCAAGCCTAAATTCCAAACCCCAGTAGTATCTGAGCTTCGGTTTCCAGGGCCTCGTAGATGTTTTTATCTGGATGTCCTACTGATTGCTCCCGACGTATCTGATGGGCAACATTGACATCCCTACTCAAAGCATGTCCTCCTCCTACCCCCGTGACTGCTGCTGGCACTGTCCTCCTTGGAAACATCCAAGCTTTGCCAATCTTCGATTCTTTCCTCTCACAAACCCCTCCCCCCAGTGCAATATTTATCCACCTAAGCCCCATGAATTATCCCCCGGATATGTCCCTCATGTGTCTTTCCGCTTTTATTTCCACAATCAGTGCCATCACTGTAGTTCAGAAGCATCTGATTTCCTACCCGGGATATTTCACTAACTTCTTTACTTATCTTTCCGACTCTCCCCTCCCCACTCTCTGTGTACAATGATCCTTAGCTTTCAAGTCACGGATCTGACGATGTTCAGATGTCACGTCTATGTTTCAAGTGGGCATTTGCATGTGGAATACATTCCCTATTTTCTTAGCCTGTCCATCAGGGCTCTCTCTTTTTTTTTTTTTTTGCGGTACACGGGCCTCTCCCCGTGGTGGCCTCTCCCGCTGCGGAGCACAGGCTCCGGACGCGCAAGCTCAGCGGCCATGGCTCATGGGCCCAGCCGCTCCGCGGCATGTGGGATCCTCCCAGACCGGGGCACGACCCCGCGTCCCCTGCATCGGCCGGCGGACTCTCAACCACTGCGCCACCAGGGAAGCCCCAGGGCTCTCTCTTATTTCCGTTTTTACCTCCCCGTGCTGTAGGGCCCTGGCTTGCCTGACGTTTCATGAACGAGGCTACCATTTTCTCTATTTTCGACCTTGGTTCATGACGGTCACTATTGGGATATCCAGCACTTTCCTAGTCCAGGGCCCTGTCCTGGGTCCTTTCTCCTACAGCATCACTGTCGACCCTTGTAACAAGCCTATGGAAGAGTAAATGCTCCAGCCGTGCAGAAAGGAGGCCGCTGGTGCTCAGAGGGACCCGTAACTGGCCCACGTTCAGAGGCAGGACTGGACCCTGGGCCACCCGTCCCCCAGGTGTGTTCTCCCTCGTCGCTATGATTTTCTTCTCCTCAGTCCTCTCTTGTCCATCTCTATCTGCAAAGTCTTCCTGGCCCAGGGCGGCACTAACTCCCAACACACTCTCCAAGTGTGACATGTCCTCCCTTGCACGGGGAGCCCTCAGATGTGTTCACCCACATCATCATCCTGGACTTTTACTCCAAGAATGGTTTGGTCATCTTTGCTCTGGTGAGACCCACCCAGAGAGGCCAAGTATCTGGAACAAGACACGGAAGAGTATCTTATTGCTTCATTATCCCTAAGAGGGGCTGCACCTGGGCCTGACGTAACGTAGATGCTCCAAAAGTGCCTGTTAGTGTCGTGGGCCTGAGGGCTGCCTCGGAGCCCAGAGAGCAGGGGAGCTTCCGGCCCTGCTCTGCCGCAGCCCTCAAGTAAGCCTCTCACCCCAGCTCTCTGGGGACTGGCTCGGGCCCCCCGGCCCAGCACCAGAGCCCCATCTGCTGCAGACACCCCTCGGTGCCACATCTGCTGACTCAGCCCCAGAGGAGCGAGCCGGGGAGGGGGGGGGGGGGGG
>NW_020172768.1:5025219-5043463 GCF_003031525.2 Neophocaena asiaeorientalis asiaeorientalis | reverse complement strand
GGTGGGGTGGGGAGGGGGCCCAGCCTCCCCCGGCCCCGACCCTGGGCAGCACAGGCCTGGCGGGCTTACCTGGACCCGTTCATGTGGTCGTACTCCCGCTTGACACTGACCCTCACGGGCTGATTCATCCACTCCTGCTGCGGGGGGAGGGGGTTGATCTTGTGGGGCTGGCCGTAGTCGGGACTCCCGGAGGCGGTCATGTCGGCCTTGGGGAGATGGGCCGCCGGTCCGTAGGCGGAGTCGAAGAGGGACTGGTCGTCGCTCACCACCGACAGAGCCTCCTGGAGGGCAGAGAGGAGACAGAAGCCCGGCGTCACTCTTCAGCCAGCACCACTCCCCACCTACCCTCCCTGGGAACTGGCGGGCTGGCCCATGGCTGCCCAGTTGCGCAAGCTTGATGGGTTCTCTGCAGGGTACCCTGGGTGATGAGGCAGTCTGGGGAGTGGAGCGGGGATGCAGACCCCCGGGAGTGTGTCCATCTGTTGGGTCTATAGGCTGGGACTCCCAGAAAGGAGTGTGGGGAGCGGAAGGCCAGGAAGAATGGTCACACAGAGCACATGCGTGGGTTGGGGTGGTGCTTGAACCCTGGGCTCTCTCGGGATAAACAGAAGTGCCCCTTACTAGCTGGGGAAGCAGTCAAGCTATGGGGCATAGGAGTGGGGACATTTCTTTTACAGGTGAGGCCAGTGAGACCCACCCGAAGAGGTTAAGTATGTGGCTCAAGGTCACACCAGGGAAGAAAGGTGAGGCCCAGGGTTGTGGTCCCCTCCAGTTTCAGTTTTCTTCTCTGCAAACAGGAATAAGAATAGCTTTTTCAGAGTTGATAGGTGATTGAATGAGAAGACCTAGGTACAGGTGTCTAGCTTGTCTGCTTAGAGGCGCTCTAGGATGTGCTGGGGCATCTTACACATCTGAGATGCAGATGGGAGGCTGCCTGCCTCCCCGGGACACAGTGCTCCTTCATCCTTTCCTGCCTGATACCTTCAGATGACAGTTTCCAGCCCTAAATGTGAGGATTCAGCCTGCCCAGGAAAGAGGGCGGAATCCCAGCTATGTGGATGGAGGAGTCAGGGCTGATCTTCCCATGCCTACTGTCCCGTCACCTGCCAGGACAGGTGGAGACGGCGGACAAAGAAAGGCAGCAGCATCACACTTTCCGGAGGTCTACCAACCAAAGCAGGGTAATGAGATTCCCTCATCATCCAGCTCATGGCAGATCACAGCGACCCAGGTCGTGGACTGGGGTGTGATCGTCACTAGATCACACAATTCCACCAAATTAAGTTGACCACGTTTCAGAAAAGGTAGTAATTCACCATCTAGAATTAATTATAATCAATATAATCTAAGTATAATTATACAATCTGTAATCGTGGAGAGGTGATGATGTAATATTACAGGAGAAATGTCTAGCACAGTCTCTGGTACAGAGTGACACCCAGGAAAGTTAGCTTTGATGGTTATTAGCTTCAAGTAAAGATTCTCTTAGGCCACCTGCTATGGTCTGAGTTGTTCCCTTAAAATTCATATGTTGAAACCCTAACCCCAGTTCCTCAGAATCTGACTGTATTTCGAGATAAGATTTTTAAAGAGATGCTTAAGTTGAAATGAGGCCTTTTGGGTAGGTCCTAATCCAATATGACTGATGTCCTTATAAGAGGAGGATATTTGGAAACATGGAGAGACACCAGGGGTGATGGGCACAGAGGGACCACCATGTGGGGAAGCAGCAAGGGGGCAGCTTATCTGCAAGCCAAGAAGAGGCCTCAGGACCCACCAGCACCCCATTTTGGATTTCCGGCTTTCAGAGCTGTGAGAAAATACATTTCTGTTGCCTGAGCCACACTGTCGGTGGTATTTTGCTATGGCAACCCTACCATGGCACCTTTACTTTAGCCCCCGCTCCCATACCTATAAAATTACAATCTGCTCTACCAGCTAAGTGTCGCCCTTTCTCCCACGGCTGTTCTCAACCCCAGCAGGAGGACAGCCATACTTCAAAGGAAGAGGCTCTTCTGCAGCTGTTTCCGGCTGGGATCAGGAAAGAATAACTGGAACATAGTCCGGGAAGTCTGCTCCTACACCAGAAGGCTTTGCAGAGTATAGACGTGGCCGGAGACGGCGGTTTCAAAGCTGAGCTGCCTGCGCAGTGTGGAAAGGACAGGGCGGGTCCCTTGATTCAGACCTAAATCTACTGGGCTCCTTCACTTTCCACCTGCTGCCCTGTGTCATACTCAGAGGAAAGTTGTGCTTTTTGGAACCATTTGTCTGTTGGTTACGATATCCATCGTCCATTTCAATTAGGGATCCGCGCTGGCTCCACACCCCAAACCGGGGATCTGAACTGTCCTCCAGGCACACAGTGGTTCCAAGTTGAAAAGTCAACTTGAAAAGTCACTGTCATCTTCCAGAGGCCTGAATCTGAGCCCATGAACTTCCTGGGGTTCTACACTAGGAGCGGAGATGCATTACCAACTAGGACCCATAAATGCCCTTTTGGTGACGGATGAACGGTCACCAGTTCTGTTATAAAAACAGACTACACCTAAGGAATCAGGTATCATCTTCCACCGTGGAGAGCGGCTGACATGCTTGCTTGACCATGCACAAATCTTGGCGTTTCCAATTAAAGTATTTCTTCCATCTCCTTTCCTCTGGGTTGGGGCAGAGGATGATGGAATAACCGAGGCCAGGAGGCCTGGGAGGCAGGACCGGGGATAGTGATACTCGGGCAAAGTTCACTACCATCATTATCCCCAGAGATGGCAGGTCAGGGAGCAGAGAAGCAGGGTAGTCAAGTCAGAGGGACCAAGCAGATGGCGAAACCAGGGTTCACAGCAAAGAGATTGCAACAGAGGCCAGATAAGACCAAGCTGGGATTTCTGGAGGCTGACCAAGGAGAGACTTCTTAAGTAGATGAGAAAAAATACTTTACAGAACAAAGTGCAGTGTGGTAAATGGTACAAAACCGGTTTGAACTCATTTTGGGAAAAAGTTTCCTTCAGTTCACAATCAAAGGAAACTCCAGTCAAGGGGCCACGTCACAGGAGGAGAGGACCCTGGTTTACTCCAGAACACCTCTCCTTCCCCTTTCTGTCCAGTCCTGTCCTCGGATCCCTCTGCTGTGTTTTTCAGACTCTTCCCTCTGTGAGCGAGCACCCAGTCCCTCACCCAGCCCACCCTGCACGTTCCCCCGCCAGATCCAGCTCCCTTGAAAGCTGTAAATACCGTCATCAGCCACAACCCCGGCTCAGATCCCTCTGAGAGCATCCTCGGTTTCATCCATCGCAAATCTATTCTCATCTGCCTGTTTTCCAAGAACTCAGCTTCGCCCCGGCGGCCCACCATCCACGTTCCCCGTTCACGACGTCCAGGCTGCACCTCCTGCCCCAGGCTCGCTGTTTCCACTGCTCCACTAAACAGGCCTTCAAGTGCCCTCCTGTGTCTTAGACTTTGTAAGCCCATGCGCTGGGAGCATCCTTTCTTTGCCCCCTGCTCCGGACACACATCCAATTCTTCCCATTTTGTAGGTAAATGAAATCTTCCTTCCTCCATGAAACCTTCCCTGATAATAATGCCCTGTGACTCATTTGAGCTTTGAAAGGTCAAGTGAGACTACTGCTTGGGTAAACATGCACGTGTACACACACACACACACACACACACACACACACACACACACACACACACACACACTTTTCTGTTTGCAGCCATTGATAGGGAAAAGGCTTTCTTAAAAAATTTCGTCACGTGGTGGAGAAAAGAATTGGTGGCTGGGAGAAGCTGGGGAGAGAGAAGATGCAAGAGAACAGTTCCTTGTCTGGCCTCCTGGACTGGATCAGAAAACCTAACACGAGCAGGGGAAGGAGATGAGGACCATTAAGTGGGAGTCGTAGATTTGGGGAGACCAGGCCCCAAACAAGCTGCTTTGGGATCCTGGTGAAGCGTGAGAGCTGGGGAGAAGATTCACACTGGCTCTGAAAGGAAACAACGGCGTTTTGCCAGGCAAGGCTGGAGCTTTGGGGGTGTCCCGAGACCAAGCCCACGGCATGTTCCCAATGGGCAGTGGCGAGCCTTTTCCAAGCTAATTTTGGGGCAGCGGCGCATTGTAGGAAGACGGGTGTGGGGCAGGAAGAGGCTGACAGGAGCACGGCGTGAGGTGAGTGTGGCCATCGTACTTGTGTGACAGAATCTTGTCCCCACTGGAGGTCCCGGAAGTCCCTGGGGGTAAGTTGATGGGGGCGTCAGCACCAAGGAGCTGCTTTGCCCAGCTGAGGAGCTGTTGAACTGGCCGTCGGATCAGCAACATGCCCGTAGCTTGTTACACACTTCGCTATGTCTTAGAAGCTGTTTACTTTTACTTAAATTCTTAAAACTTATAAAAGTTTCAACATGAAACTCTTACTTGTACTTAAAACTCTTTATGGGAATGAGTACACAGTTGGGGCTCAAGACCTTTATACTGAGGGACGGTTGCTGAGTGGTTACCTCCAGGATGATGGGCTGAAGACAGAGAGAGCGTCAGCATAAACGTTCACACACTCTTCTCAGGGTGGCTGGGTTCCTTCACTTCTCCTTTTGACTTTGGACCTGACACTGATCCCTTCATTCAGAGGAAGTCAAATGATCCTTTAAAGCCTTGCTGAGTCCGGGTTGCTGCAGAGCGCGTGGCAGGGAAACTGACTTCGGTAGGAAGGACAGAGGGCGTGGCCCTAATCCCGTGTGGGGCTCAGTCTGGGGTCTCTCTCGGCCCTTGTCGCTGTCCCTGGGAAGCCAGCCCTGACTTGCTTAGTAACTGGATTCTGCGAAGCACATCCCTTTGCTCTGCTGAGTGCTGGGAAGGAAAGGCCTGTCACTTAGGACAGGCTCTGGTCTCTCAGCCACTGAGACCTAGACCCAGAGGGAGGCACAGGGCCCCTTGACTCCAAGCAGGGAAGTGGTCCAGCACAACAGTATCCCACTTGACCCGTTTACCAGAGCACTCAGGCAAGGGCAACTACTGGGAATGGCAGCTTGATTTCCGAGCTAAGCGGATAGTCATACTGGCCGTAGAAATGCTGACCAAACTGTGTCAGCTTTCCTTCCCAGGATGCCCTGCTGGCCCAGGGAGCCAGCAGATGGACACGGCCAGAGGGCACTAGTCTTGGTGCTTCTTACCCAATTTGTGTTAAGGTGCCTTTAACACATCACTTACAATACATCCCTGTCATCATTGTAGAAAACAGGTCAAAGTAGCAGACAATTATCATAGCATTTATTTAGTGCAAATCCAGTTTCCCTGAGCGATCTAATTTAATCCTCCCTGCAATTCTACGAGGGATGTACTGTTATCACCTCTAGTTTTCAGATAAGGAAATGGCTATTCAGAGAAGTGAACTCACTAGCTCAGGTGACGAAGTAAGTGAGTGTGACCTGGGATTCAAATTCAGATCTGCTGTCTGGGCACTTAACCATTACCATCCACCTCCCAGTTAGACTAACTTCTTTGAGGGTAACTCTTTATGTCTGTTGAGATGTACACAGAGCACAATCTTTGGAGTCAGAAAGATTTGAGTTCTGGTCCAAGTTCCATCAGTTAGTCATCAATGCACCACCTAGTGCAATTTATACTTTACAAACTTCATTTCCTCACCTGTAGAACGGTGATGATAACAGTACCTAATCTGGCAGATTTTGAATAAATATAAAACGAGGTAAGTGAACTCCCTAAATCGAGAGCCTAAAGTTCTTAGGACACAGCAAACACCAAAACAAACACAAAACAACAACAAAAAAAGTTTTTTTTAAAAGAAGCACGGTGCTGAGAGATGCCTTGAGACCCTTTGGGTTGGAGATGGGGGCAGGGCGAGGGGAGACAGATAAAGCCTGAGAGATTCCTTCTTCTCAACTGTGTTGGTTACTTAAAAGTAACCAAGGTTGCCCAAGGTTCAAAATGAGCGGGTTTGAAGATAATAGTTGGATTTGAAATGCAGATTCCACGGGGTTCTAGAAAAGAGAACCTACTTCCTAATCTATGTTTCTCCTCCTTGCAAACCATCAGATTGCTCCATTGCAGCTTCAGCCCTCTCTCTCTTTCTAGCTTCTGAATTCAGGCCTCTAGGAGGCACAGATAAGGCACTGAAATAATCCTGCAAATGAGGGGAGGAGGTGGCCAGCACCCACTCATCCTGCTGTTCCTACATCAGGCATGTAGTAAATATCAGAAGAATGCCACATGCATAACTGTGAATTCACTAATAAATAAACTTCCCTTAGTTTGGAATTTGCCATATATACTTTTTTTCCCCTCTCTTTTCCTTTTTTTTTTTTTAAAAATACCAGCAGATGTGTCTTCCACCATTTGTTTCCCTTAGATTAAGCAAAGGATATTTTCCATGCTCACGTCAGTTGAGTGATGGGGGATGTGGTCAGAGCATGGCCACGTGATGGCCGGGCTGACATCAGTGGTGAGCCAATAACTGCATCTCCAAAGACCTTAGCAGAGACGCAGGCAGAGAGGGAAAATGCTGGAGAGGGTGCCGTGAGGATCTCCCCATTCTCTGCAGGAGTGCATGGAAGAAATGTCTGCCGTCGTCCACGTGCAGCAAGGACACACACGGGCCACGGTGATGGGCCAAATGGAGTTAGAGAGGGAAAAGACCCAAATTTCCCCCACCCTTTCCTGATTCTTACAATTAGGCTGAGTATTTATTTCTAGCACAGGGAATGACCCAAAAGAGGGGCCTGAGAAGAACTGACCCTACGTTGTTTCCTTCCCCTCCTCTCCCCTGTCCTGCCCCGAAACTTGTAAGGACAGCTCTCGGTGGCTCAGGGACTCTGCTGGAGCAAGTGAAAAAGATGTCAAAAGCGACCAAACTGAGTTCCCTGCCTCTGCCCCTGCTCAGTGGGTCCACGACTCCCAGACCAGGCCTCTGGAAAGCTCATCCCTGGGTCACCGCAGGGAGCCCACGAGCTGTGGCTTTGTATTACATTCTTTGCATAATGACGTGAAGTCCCTTCTCCTGGCAGCCAGAGAGCATACAAAATGCAGACAGGATTCTAGGGAGCAAAGTCCTCTGTCTTCTCTGTTTGGGGAAACCAGCAGGCTCTGCAGCAGTGTGTGTGTGTGTGTGTGTGTGTGTGTGTGTGTGCTGGGGGTTTGGTCAGCACATTCTCATCTGAAGTGTCAGGAGAGATGGCTCCTGTGAGTTTGCTCAAACCTTTGGCCTCTCCCTCCCTTCTAATTGCCAGCCCTGTGCCCAGATATTGCCCGTTATTCCCATCCCACAGAGGGCAGGTGTCAAGGGGAAGAGGAGGTAAATGTTCTGCAAAGTTGGCTACGGAAGAAAGTGGAAACATTGATCCATCACCCAACTTTAACTGAAAGCTCTTCCGCACAGAGCAGCGCAGGTACCCTGCTCAGGTCGGGAAGGGTGCCTTTGACCCAAAACAGCCACATCAGTATTTCCAATCTTTGCCACTCCCCACCGAGAGGCTGCGTCTATTTCCCTCCCCTTGAACCCAGAGGAGACTTTATGACGCCTCAGAAAGTGGAAGGTGGCAGAAGCGGCCTTGCAGGACTTCCAAGGGCAGGTGACAGACGCATTACGACTTCCACCTGCTTCTCGTTCTCTCTTGGGCCTCTAGCCCTTGGAAACCAGCCACCATCCTGTGAAGAAGCCCACACCAGCCCGAGCAGAGAAACTACATGGAGAGGTCCACACACAGAGCAACTGAGGCCACCAGCCACCAGCCAGCATCAGCCTCCAGGCCTGGGAGTGAGGAACCTTCAACGAAGGTTGACAGAACTCATAAGCATAATAATTGTTTTGTGCCACTAGATTTGGGGGTGATTTCTCATGTAGCGACTGGAGCATCTCCTATCACTTTGATCAGCAACAAGAGATCCATATTCAAAGGAGGTAGAGGAGGATTGTGTGAGTAACCTTCTCACTATGGTAACTGGCAGGGGCTGACAGCAGTCAGCACCAGGACAGACTCCGTGGGGAAGCGGAGGCCCAAAGCCTAACCTCTCCAGGTTCGTACAGTGAGGGAGGGTCAGACTCAGCCATAAGGCCTGACTCCTCTGATAACCATGTAGGGGAATTACCCCAGACAAACAACAGTGAGAAAACAAACAACAAGCAGGGACCACTTTTTAAATTAGAAGGAACAAACAGAGCAAGTATAATGTGATAACATGACGCTTTCAAGGAACTTTCACAACCATCACCTCATTTAGCCTTTTAGGATGTGAGTTAGGAGTCTCATATTACTGTAAAGAAACCTGAACTAGTGACTCTCCAACCCGTAGCCTGACTGCAAAGCTTATACTCTTCCCCCCAAACTGTTCCCCGTTTGCTAACTCTGTCTAATCCTATCCTGGGCTCTGCCGCACAGCCAAATTGGCCCTGGAAACTCAGAGTGTTTGGCTGATTTCTAAAGTAGCTTATTGAAATTTCTAACCTCATCCCTGCCCCGCCCCCAGGCCTCCGTGCCCACTCCTGGTCACTTAGAACTTCTCTAACTGGGGTGGGGGGTGGGGGTGGGGGCTTCTGCTGTGGCCCGCCCAGAGAAAGGCAGCCAGCCAAGCCCCTAGAAGATGGAATTGGAATCCTTTGCAGATGAAAGTATTTTATTTAATGGAGTTTAATAAATTAAGGGAATGAGCCTAAATGAGTTCAGAGGAGAGGGTCTTGGCGTTCCATAAAGATGGCCATGTAACAGAATCCAGAGCTGGAGGCCCCTGTTAATCACCGTCTCCCATTAGATGCTTCTCCACGTCTCCCATGGGTATTTACCTTTGCCTGTTGACATTGAGTTTTCACAGTCACTTTTTTGACCCTAACCACATTTAAAGGGATCTCTAAAGATCAAAGTTACATTCTCCTCCCACAGAGGATGACTTTAATGCTGAAAAGAAGAAAAGTGCTGAATGTGGATACTAACAGGAAGGCAGATAGAAGGTTAGTCTGAGCTCCAAGAAGGGAACGTTTTACAGTGTGTTGCCCTTTCTGTTTCTTTACAATGGGGCTGACCACTCTTCAAGCTGCTTTCTCTCAATGACGATGGGGAGTGTGAAAAGGCCAGCCATGATCTGCTGTGTATAACTTGCTACATTTGACACTCCGGGGACCAAGCCCCTCTCTAATAATAAGGAGTGACCTGACCACAGAGGTGGACCCCGAGGTTCCCAAGGGACAGGGTGGCAAGAGGGTGGGATGTGAGGCCTCGCTGTGGTTGGCAAGCTTAGATGTTCTCTTCTGTGAAATCAAGTCCGTATTCTCCTGCCAGTTCTGATTGGCTGGAAGGGTTAAGTAAAGCCCTGCCAGGTGCAAAGGGGTGATGATGAAGAGAGAACTGTCAACCATCAAAACACACCCCCAGACGCCATGGGGAGAAGCAGGTGGGCAAGGCGGCCGTCCTGGATACCGGACCAGCCGTAGTTCCCAATGGATTTCACTGCTCGTCCCTTGCACTGGGACTGTCTTCTGCCCGGTTGCACAGCAGTGGCTGTACCAGTCATTAAAAATACAGGATGCTTCCACACTGGTGGCTCAGTGCTGTTGCTCTGAGCCCCCTCCTGCCCTTCTCTGCCCCGGGATGATGAGGACTAAAGGTTCGAAGACTGGCACCGCGGGTCCTCTGGGACTCTGCTCCAAGACCAGGAGTTGGTGCCCTGGTGCCCCCGTGGCACCACATGAGTGGTTATACATCAGAATGTTTTCCTTGCCCTGCTTTTCCGATTGCGGAAGTGGGGGCGTGAGATGGGCTGGGAGCCGCCTTGTCCCCCAGAGGGTCCCCGAGCACGTCTGCTGCGGGAGGGGTCAAAGACAGAGGGTACAAAGGAAGCAAACCCACTTCTCCGCTCTCTTCACTCCGTAGGGTGCCGTTGTAAAATCCATTCCAATAAAAGGCACAGGCTGCCAGCTGGGTCAATGGAGGGCTTTACTGGCTGTGCAACTTTGGGCAAATTACCTAACCTCTTGGTTCCTGGCAAACTCTAACCGTCTTCTACTGAACGTTTAATGCTCTTTGACGATGATGAATGGCCGCACTGCCCTGATCACGGAGAGCTGAAAGCTTGGAAGAAGCATCCTGGTGGGGAGGGGCCGCACTGCGTCCTCACAGAGTCTGAATTTCCCCCATCGCGGGGGGATGGGATGCAGTTCCTGATACTGGGGAGTGGGGGGCTCTAAGAGTTTCCCTTGGGGCTTGGTCTTTATGGCTCTGGCCTGCTAGCTGGACCAAGACGAGTTCAGTCTGGTCTGTGGTGACAAGAGAGTGACGAAGGGAGGAAGGGGGTGGAGGCAGTTCAGGTCTGAAACGATGGGCTCCCCCAGGGGAAGCAGACATTGGTCTACCAGTCTTGATGACGCCTTCTGACATCTTTTGCAAGCGTCTGGGAAGGGAGGAAATGTAGATGGCATGTATCCTTGGGTGCTTCTCCAAGGCCACGGGTCCTGGGAACTTTCCCATCCTTTGTCTCAAAGACCAGTTTTGCTGCTAGAAGCAGCCCAAAGAGAGGGACCACGTCAATCTTAGTCACTGTCCGCATCCAGCAGCTTGCACAGTTCCTGGCACCTAGCAGGTGTGCAACAAATTTTTTTGACGGATAAGAACCCCAGAGCATGATGGGAAACACCGAGAGCATCCCTCTCCCGCCAGCACCTCTGCTGCCAGCCAGACCTCTGGCTCACTCTCGGCCACGAGACATTAAGCCTTGCACACAGGCTTGTCCATTTTTTTAACCCGCCGCACCCAGTGACCGTTTCTTGTTCAAATTTAAACACGAAGCCACTGACTACTCCGCACCCCCCCACCAAAAAAGCACTCGAGGTCCTTTTCCTAGAAGCTGTGATCTTATCTGCTGATTTCCTCATGTGATGGTTTCCGTGGCAACGGGTGCCCTCATAATCACAGGAAGCCCGGCAGGAAACAAGCACGTAGGGGCCCTTCGATCTATTCTTCCAGCTACACCCAGGGAGCATCCTGGCAGGGGGGCAAAAGCAAAACCAGCCTCAAGAAGCAGGGTGTCCATATCTGTGAGCCCTGCTGGCCCTGGCCAGGGAGAGGGGAGAGTCCACTTCACCTTGATGGACACCCGGGGCCCAGCACGAGTGACTCCGTTTGACTTCACTTTCTCCAGGGCGTTGGGCAAAAAGGATCCCGAATCCATTTCCCAGTGCTTAATAGCTGTTTCCTTTCCATGATTCATGCCCAAGGAGCCACGCTGGGTGACCTCAGGCCCAGCTAGTCCTGAGTGTGCAGGATTTCCAACTTTCACATCTGGATGAGCTATTCTAGCCAAGGTGTTTAGTTCTTCTGTGGCCCCACGGCATATGGTTACCAGATTGCTGCAGGAACACAAGGATGGGAGTGACCAGGGGAGGTGCCCACAGAGGTCCGTCTTCTGGGCTGGCTCAGCCACCCTGGCCCCGTCTCTGCCCACCTCCTGGGTTTACTGTACTCTGCTCCTCTACTCCATTTGTACCTTCTGTTCGTTTCCCCCTTTCTTGTTCCTTCTCTTGCATTTTAATGTCCTATTTTTTAAAATTAATTTTTATTGGAGTATAGTTGCTTTACAATGCTGTGCTAGTTTCTCCTGTACAGCAAAGTGAATCAGCTATACAGATACATATACCCCCTCTTTTTTGGATTTCCTTCCCATTTAGATCACCACAGAGCACTGAGTGGAGTTCCCTGTGCTGTACAGCAGGTTCTCATTAGTTATCTATTTTATATAATACATAGTAGTGTATATATGTCAATCCCAATCTCCCAATTCATCCCACGGCCCCCTTCCCCCCTTGATATCCATATATTTGTTCTCTACATCTGTGTCTCTACTTCTGCTTTGCAAATAAGTTCACCTATACCATTTTTCTAGATTCCACATATAAGTGATACTATACGATACTTGTTTTTCTCTTTCAGAGTTACTTCACTCTGTATGACAGTCTCTAGGTCCATCCACGTCTCTGCAAATGGCACAATTTCGTTCCTTTTTATGGCCGAGCAATATTCCATTGTGTATATGTACCACATCTTCTTTATCCGTTCCTCTGTTGATGGACTTAATGTCCTATTTTAAATAGTTTCTCCCCTTGTTATATAAGACCTGCCACCCCTTTCTCCCCAGCACGCTTGGCCTGTAGACATCTCTATAATACAGATTTCTGATTGCTCTTTGCGTGTCTGCAAACACCTATGTGGACACCAGCTTTCTCCTCCCTTTGCTCTATCCAGATGTCCCTGCATAGACCCTGCCTCATTAAATCTCAGCTTTTCACCAAACCTTTATGGAGGACCTTCTACATGTCAGGCATTCAGTACAGGGGATGCAAAGATAAATGCGCCCCAAGGTGCTCAATCTGGGGAGAAGGTTGACTTATGTAGGGGACTTATGTGGGGGGGATGGGAGGGCTGTGAGTGAGGGCCTTGGGGGTTGGCCTCCTGGAGGAAGTAGAGCCTGAGGTGGGTGGAAGGGACATTCTAGAACACCTGGAGTTCCACCACGTCTTCCAGGAAGCTTTGCCACCCTGCAGCTCACCGCAGTAACCTCTCACTCTGCTGAAGTCTGTAGTACTTTCCATCTCATCTCTGATTCAGCACTTTATTCTAGACTGCCTTGTCACGTTGCTTTTATTTGTATTTAACTCCCTCTGGATACTGTAGTTTTTCACAGGTTGATGCTCTGTCTCTCCAGAAAGTAAATCCCGCACGGATGGATTTTCTTTGTGGTTTTCCACAGACGTTATTAACACTTACGAATACCTTGGTTTCCTCATCCCTAAAATGGGCACAATGACGGAACCCACTGCAAAGGGTTAATGTGAGGATGGGGTGAGGCGAAGGGCTCCCCACTGTGCCCTTGCTCTGCACGGCACAGTGCTGGCCCCTTAGAGATGTTGCTTCTGGTACCTCTTGTTAGTTCTGTGACTTTAGGCAAATTCTTTCATCTCTCTGTGCCACAGTTTCCTTTTTGGTAAAATAGTGATGATGATATTAGCATGCTAACTCATGCCTGTCACACAGTAAAGCACTCCTTAAGCTTAACCTTCTTATTCTAATCCACGGGTTTTAAGATAGGAAAAGCACTTCATCTCTCCGGGCCTATTTCTTTACCAAAACACAAAAGACTGAACTAGGTGAGAGCCAGTTCTGAGCCAGTGCTTCAGTCCTATCATCGATTAGCAGATCGATCCTATAGCCTCATTTGCCTGCGATGGTCCCAACTGATGCCTTTTGTGCCAGAAAATGCTTAATAATGCCTCCTTTCACTCTCAAAATTATCCTGGTTTGTCTGATGCGCTATGGGGCTGCCCCATCTATGGTAACTCAGAGATTGCGGTGTGCCTCAGCTCCTTGCCCTCCCCCTTCCAGGGAAGAGGTAAGGGGAACCGAGGACAGCCTGGTCTCCACACAAGAAGCCAGGCATTGCTCCTCTTGGAGCTCAAACTCTGCCTCTGGTACACAGCTGGTCTCTCGGTTGGCAGCCACCCTCAAAGCAGTCACCCACTGGGTTGGCCTTCATACTCGTTTGACTTGAGTGCCAAGCCTAGGCATTCTGGCATTGGGCCTCCTGTCTCTCGGCATCCATCTATAAGGAAAAGCAGATATTTTGTGAACAAGTCCTGCCAAGGGCTTCCAATGAAAACATCTCAGTGGGATTACATGGAGGTATTTTCTTTGCCACTCTCAGTAAAGCTGGTTGAGCAGAAAACCCAGCTGAAGCCCCCTGACAGTTCCTAGGGACTTGGGACTGATTCGGTTACTTTCTCTATAAAGGGTACTTAGTGTTCGACTCTTGGAAGCTTCTGGAGGGACCGGCCTTGCCGCGTAGAAGCCACACCTGTCTGTCTGTCCCAAGGACAGGAGTCACGATGGCAGTAAGGCTTAATCCTTGACGTTCCAAAAACTTATGGGAAATGGGAAACCGCTCTCCTAGGTGGGGAAGCCATGAGGAGGTGTCCAAAACCTCATCAAAAAGCCTCTCAGCTCCTTTCCCTGCTTGGTTCCCTTTACTTCAGGATCCACTGTTGATGACTGCCAATTCTCATGCTGCTACTTCTGCTTGGGTTTCTTCATGGTTGGGATCTCCCACGTTCTGTAGGCCTTGGTGATTTTCACGAGAAGACCAAAGCCAACAATGTCAACCTTCCCAACCCCGCGCTTCTTGGAACCCGTCGTCACCTTGCTCTCTCTAATCCCAAACCAAGAAAGGTTTCAGGTCTCCCAGCCTGAACGACTTGAAAAAGTGTTAGAGATTGTGGAAAGGAGGAACGAGGGTTTGTATACTCTTCAACCTCAGTCTTGTGATAAACTCGGAATTAAGACACAAAAACTGTTTACATAAACCTGTGATCCTTTTACACAGAAAGAAACGGAACTCTTGAATTTGGTCCTTCAGACCAGTGCTGTCCAGTAGAACTTTCTTCGATAGGAAACGTTCTCCAGTCTGCACCATGCAACGCAGAAGGCACTAGTCCTGGTGGCTACAAGCATTCGAAATGTGGCCCGTGTGACCGAGGACCTGAATTTTTAAATTTTAGTTAATTTAAATTGAAAGAGCCACATGTGCTAGGGATTGCCACGTTAACCAGCGTGGGCTCTAGACACTCGTGCTTGGTGGCCGGTCTACGTGCTACTCAAAATGTGTGACGGTCACTTTGGATATTTCTTGAACACGTCCTGTCTCATTATGGGACCGTGAGACATATTTGTCACAAAAAGCATTCCTTCTCTGAGGCATTCATTCATATTGGTTGGACATGTGCCTTGCTCCAGGCACTGTGATAAAAAGTCAAGAATGTGTCTGTGGAAAATGACATCAGAGAGTTTTAATAGCATTTGTTGATTGCAATGGAATTAGGAGATTTGTAGAAACTTTCCCTCCTGCTGATCTGGCTGTGTCTGCGTAGTGAAGTAAATTCCTGCGAGCGATTTTGTGAATAGAGGGTCCCCTGAGAAGTGAGCAGCCTCTCCAAGTCTGCTGTGCAATCACTGACTGTGCCCAGGGCGGAGGAGGTGATGCTGGGAGAGGGAGATGGGGGAACATCTGAATTAAATACGGTAGGAATTACGGTATGTTGTGAGGACCAAATTAAAGAAGAGCGAGGTCTGCAAAAGAACTCTGGAAAGCGTAAGGCGCTGCCTTTTAATGCTACCGTGAGCTCATGTAACAATCCGGGCCGATGGCTTTCCCAGATACCCTGGTGTAGCATCTCCGAAAGCGATAAAGCAGCTGAGCAGTGCCTCCCGAGAAAGAGGCAGGGCGTGAAGTAGACAGAAGACAACTGCCAAGGCAGGGGGATTTCAGAGGAGGGGAGAGCAGTGAACTGAGCAGGAATGAGGGGAGGGGAGGGTGTTAACACTCTATTGCCTGTCAACAAATGTACGGCAGGGACTTTCCTGGTCACAAATATTCAGCTGGGACCTCACGGAAACATTGCATCCCGTATCTAAAGAGCACAGAGCAGGGAGAAGGGGGCCTAGACACAGCGCCCCGACCTCTGGGGGCTTCTTCCTAAGGGATTTGGAAGGACACCATCTCCCTTTAGAAAAAGGTTGTGGCTCTCACGGGCCTTCGAACAACACCCGGATGGTGAGTGACCTGGAGGCACGGTGGGAGGACCCCACAGTAAGATTCCCTGCATCCTGGCAGGCTGCTCAGCCCCAGAGCCCAAGTCCCAGTGCATGGCGACTGTGCTTTAAACCAGAGCTTCAGCCTGCGCACTCTTGGCCCCGCGACACATCACGGGTGCTTCTGGAATGCTTAGACCTTAGGAGACTGGCAACTCTGATGGGCGCAGCCCAGGGCTCTGGGTGCCAGCTCTGCCTGGGAACCCTTCTTCCCACAACATCAACATTTGCATGCAAACAGGATCTTTGCCGCTGCACCTTCTCTCCCCTCCTTTCTGGCCACCCTGTCCCCATCCTTCCCAGGCCCAGCATCAACTAAGCAACCATACCACACTCTACCCCAACTCACCTCTAAGAGGTGACCCTGCCATTAGGGTGCCTCAGATCACCTAAGCCTCTGAAGGGAGGCCCCTACGGCATGGGTCCACTCCAGGTCCTACCTGTCAACATTTGATGGTCTGAGCTCATTGAGAAAGAGTTAATCTAAAATATTCACTCTTATATTCCAAAGAGACCGCTACAGTTTTAGAGGGGTTTCCCCTTCCCTCCCAGCAGATAAATCCTCTTAATTGTTTTTAATAGAGGCACTTTTTTGTTTTTTAATGCATCCTCTAAGCACACAGAAAACTAACTGGGATGATTAGGGGAAGAGGAGGGGGAAAAAGCATGGTGGGCCCATGGTCAGGCCGGCTGACAGGAAATCAGGTTGACCACATTCATGGGGTCTTGGTCTTTGACAACCCAACAGTGTTCAAGGATTTCTCTGGCTTAATGTCAGGACTCCCAATGGGCCAGTCCTTCTATAAACACCAAATGTAAGCGCCAAGGGGAAAAGATAGGAAAGATGTTGTCTTTAGATACCGTTATTTGTTGTGATCGCAGATTTACTCTTTCAGACCCCCCGTGGGTCCCTCGAGAGCTTTCCGAGCATACCTTTCCGATAGAGACCATCCGATCACCACCCTCCCTGTACACGTGTGTACACATATCCCGAGTAGTTATTTCAATATACAGCTGCCCTTCCCACTTTGGGTCAGAGGGTTTCTTGGGAGATTACTTTCTGCACTCATGGAGCACAGCCATACCTAGAAGTTGATGGCCAGGAGGCCTCTGTTTCCCTCTAACACCAGAGCACGTGAATCAAGACCCATGTGTCCCGCACACGTGGGGACACGAGGCGTAGCCAGAGGGTCTGGCCAGACCTGATGCAGCTCAGACGTGGCCCTTTGCTCTTGCGGCAGGAGGAAAATCCTGTCAAAACGGCTTAAAGATCTTCTAATATTTCCATGCAATTAAGGCCACATCTGTCTCCCAGGCCCCCGCACTTCTTTGCTAGTTCACAGACATGAACCAAACAGTCTGTCTTGTCGATCTGGAAGGTAACAAAGAGCTCCATTCATAACTGTAGGCACTTTCACCATTTTTTTTTTCAAAGTAAAATAGAGTTTTCACTTTGAGAATAACCTGTGTGGCAAGCGAGCGAAGGATTTTTTTCCCCCCTAATAAATCAAATTCAACAGCCTAATAAAACGCTGGCTCCCCCCTCTCCCCCCACCCCGTTCCCTCCCTCCCTCCCTCCCAGGGTCCCACTGGGCTGACAACTGCTCTGCATTGAGAGCAGTGGGTGCCCTCAAGGAGGTGTGGGAAGGTGAGCTGGGAGCAAATGAAGGGAGTTCAAACACCTTTGGAAGGTGCGATGGGTTGTTTGGCAGATTAAGGACTGGGTGGGCGGGTGGGGTGGAGGGAAGGTGGGGGGCTAGGCTGCTTTCCCCTCCCCAGCTTCACCTACTTTTTCAGCCTTTCAGAGCTTGTTTCAAAATACTCCTTTTCTTCCACAGCTCACTCTACCCCAGTACCCATCCCTGAACATTGGGTAAACCTTCTGCTTCCTTCTTTTGCACGAGGAGGAACAAAAGCGCCATGTTCCGAAAGATGGAGCAAGGGCTCTGGGACCACACCTGCAGCCGAAGCCCTGCAGGAGCTTGGCCCTCCTCAGAACAAGGCTGAGAGATCTCCCCTGTCTTTGAAGCCTCCAGAGAGTGAGTTTGCAGGAGATAAGTGCTGATAAACATCGGGTTGTGTGCTTATCCGCAGAGAGCACAGTCTTTTGAGGTTCTCTCTGCACTCACAGGACGTAGAGACTCTAATCAGAAAACAGAAGGGAAAATGCAAAACCAAGCAGTATTTGCTGCTGCTTTTTCTTCTTCTTTTTTGTTTTGTTTTGTTTGGTTTCAGTCTACACACTGGAAAGCCCAACACGGATGCTGTAACACAGGGGACTCCAGAGCAGAAATGCAGCCCTGGGTCTTTGCTTTGTTCAATGTTTTTGTTCTGACATCAATGGAAGAAATATTCAGTCCTGTACATAAGAGGATGAGTCAAACGTTGATAACAATGATTATCGATCTCCAACATTTTCTTCTCCCAAGTGCTTTTACAGGCGTTGTGTTATCTGGCCCTCATGACAACCCTCTAAGGAGGACAGATGGTTTACAAGGGAAGAAAGTGAGCCTGGGCTTGGTTGTATGATTTATCCAATGCCACACAGCATGAAGTGGGGTGGCAGAAGGAAAGCCCAGATTTTTCTGGCTATAAAGCTGGGTTCTGTTCATTCTATCCC
>NW_020172768.1:4990219-5020219 GCF_003031525.2 Neophocaena asiaeorientalis asiaeorientalis | reverse complement strand
CTGAGGTGCTCCTCGGAATTCTAGTCCTATTAGTTTTTCTCCAAGTGTGGTTCCTGGATTTGCTGCCTCAAAATCACTTGAGGTGTTGATTAAAAAGGAAGCTTGCCAGGACCGTTCTAGATGGAGTGAATCAGGCTTTATTTATCAGCATTTATTATTCTCCCCAAGTGGGTCTCAGGCAGAATCAAATTTAGGTTAGGTGCTTATTGAAAAAAAATGTTCACCATCACGTATTTTTGGAAAACACTGCAGAAGGTACTGCCCCTCTCCTTCCCTTAGAGATTCATGATCTATATCAGCGCGCGCAAGGTTCTGATAAGTCCTGAAACACAGGCAAGGTTCTGCTAAGCCCTGAGACCTGGGCCTCTGTATGTGTGTATAAGCCAGTACTTCCCACACTAATTTGAACACAGAATCCTGTTTGCATAAAGCACCTGTGAACATCTCGCAGACGCACTCACTCCCTCCCAGCAATGATGTGCCCTAATAGGACTTTTATCACAAGTCATCGGCGGACCCTACCTCCTTGCGTCTCATTTTTCCCCTTTCCCGGCCATAAACTACCTCCACTATTGGGAGAAGGAGGCATGGTTCCCTCGGTAAAGACAAATGCACTTGAACTCAAGAGAGCAATCATTTCGGGCTTCCCTGGTGGCGCAGTGGTTGGGAATCTGCCTGCCGATGCGGGGGACACGGGTTCGGGCCCTGGTCTGGGGGAATCCCACATGCCGTGGAGCAACTGTGCCCGTACGCCACAACTGATGAGCCTGTGCTCTAGAGCCCGTGCTCCGCAACGGGAGAAGCCACCGCAATGAGAAGGCCGCGCACCGCAACGAACTAGCCGCAACTAGAGAAACCCCACGCACAGCAATGAAGACCCAACGCAGCCAAAATAGATACCTAAAATAAATAAATAGAAAAAAATTGAGATGAACTAATTATTAAAAAAAAAAAGAGAGAGCAATCATTTCTCTTTTTTTGGTAACTAGTTGCTTCTTAGAATCATAACTTGCTTTGGTTTTGTGTTGAAAAAGCAGTGATGCATGGTCCTTCCTTCCATGGTCCTTCTTTGACATTTACACGTAAATATCCTATCTTCAGAGGGCCTTGCTGTGACTTCTCAGACTAACTTACATCCAGCCTTGAGTTATTTCTCTCTACCCTTCTGTCATCACAGGAACCACATTTAGAATTAAATACTCATTTGTGCAAAAGTGGGATTAATGTCTCTCCCCCACTACACAGAACTCTTTGGAGGCAGAATCGCTGGTCTAGTCTGTTTACTCCTGCACCCAGGACTTAGCACCAAGCCCAGCAGACAGTAAGCATTCAGTATTTACTTGTTGCCTTGGTAAATTACAGCGTTTTAATTTAGCAATTCATGTAGAACACGTCAGGCGAAGTGATTGAGAGCTACAGGGATTCTGTCTGCACAACAAAACTTCCTGAAAAGCTTTTAAATAAATGCCAGGTTCCACCCCAGACCTCCTGCATGAGGAGGGGGGCAGTGCCCAGAAGTGAGGTGGCAATCACTGGCTTAGCAGATGGAGAACGGTGGGTCCTGGTGAATCCTTTGCCGGTCTCTTCTCCTGACTTGCTCCAGGTTTGGGGCAGGTCTCTGCATTTTTGGTGCCTACGTTTCCCTGCTTAGTAAAGGGGGAGTCTTGTCTGCAGCTCCAAAATTACACTGTGAGATGTCTACTCAAGCATTTGAAATCCTAAGCTGAGAGGCCACTCTGAGAGTCCAATCATGGCTGCCGTTCCTGGCATTGTGGGTTTCTAGCACGTGGCTGTGAGCCTTGGGTTTCGCCAAATGATTTTTAATACAACCTCACTAAGGACGTTTTTACTGAAGCTGCCCCTTTAACAGAACAGGGGCCGCTCCATCTGTTACCACCCTTTCTTACTTGACCTCTCCTTCTGTGGTGCAGGAGTTACACAAGCAGACCGTTAGACACGCATGTTGGCTGCTGTCTTTTTGGTGTTTTTCGCATTGACATCAATCTGCAGCGAGGCAGTCGGTAACAGGGAGGATGGGAGCGCGCCTCGCAGACACCCATAGACACCCCAAGTCAGGTCTTGGGGGCTCCCTGCCGCTGGGCAGCTCTGAGCAGTGCTGAGCTGGTCCACCCGGGCAGTCAGCAGTACAGGAAGCAGAGGGCACGGCTAATGTACATGTCACCGTGTGGCTTATGGCCACGGCCTCACCCCACCTTTGCTGGGCGAGCTGCAGAGCAACAGGAAACGGCCGCGGTATATATATAGCCACATTGTGTTTATCCAAAGGTGCTGTTTTGCACAGATTCTTGTACGCTTTTTCACCGGGAGAGGACATGGCATTCGCCTTTTCCTCGGGGCCTCCTAGGTGCTTGTAAAAGTAATTGCTCCACCTGAGAAGGAAGAGGGGCATTTCGCCTCTTTGGTTTCTTCATTTTCAAGGTGAACAGACCCGTGCATTTTCTTTTCCAGAGGATTTCCGGATCCATTCAGCTGAGGCTCAGAAAGGGTGGGAAACAGCAGTGGAAAAATGCAGGATTTCCAGGAGCCTCTAAACACAGCCCATCTGGGAAAATCATTCATTCCACAGATTGAAACTCACTAATTAGGCTTTGTTTCCTCCCCATTACAGCCTCCTGGCAAATAACTAAGCACACCCCTTTGTGGTGTGTTCATCACACAGCCTTGGTCTAGTCCACAGAATCCTAGCAGAGGCAGGGCTGACAGGGTAGTCGTGGGGTGTCAAGACTTGGGGGGGTCCCCTCTGATCTCACACAAGAGCAGCCAAAGGGAAGGAGAAAGACCTCTCAGCCCAGGTCCGTCCTCTGAGCAGAGCCCTCTTCAGCGCTCTGGAAGTGGCTTCCCGGGAGTACCAGCTTATTTATCAACCATCTAGACTGAAATGCATGTTCTTGAGCTGGGCCATGGGTTTAGCAGCAGAGGTCCGCCCTTCACCGTGTTCCTCTCCCCGCTGAATGAACACGAGACGAGTATTGGGACAGTGGAGCTATTGAAACACTGGTCCCGTGAAGCATGGATGGAAATGCTTTGGTCTAAAATGTGCACCGGGGGAGCTTGGGCAAGTTAGGAAACCTCTCTGAGACCAGGTTTTCGTCTGTAAAATGGGGATCACGAGGCGGTGAGAGAAGATGGGTGAAGTTTTCAGCATGGGACCCATACAACCAAAGACATACACGGCAGGCAGAATAGAGGCGGTGAGAACAGAAATCAAAATGGGACTTCAGAGCGGGAGGAATACTGCAGCGTACAGACACTGATTTCAAGTTCTTCAACGTTTCTATGACCCACAACTTCTTGCTCTGAGTCAGTTGGCTCAGCCAACACAGATAAACTCTGTGTTGGGAGATGACAACAGCTTGGGAGGTCAGGTGTGGTTCAGTATAGCATCGCAGAGCTCTCCCTAGCAGAGTGTCACTCAATAAAGGGGGTTCCTGAAAGTCTTGGTTCTTCCTACTCTGAAAAGACGTTGAAGTTACAGATGCATTTTGAAAAACTAGGCATCCCTTTAGCGCAAGGATTCTGGAGAACAGTTTACAAGTTTTCCCCATCTCACAGTCCCCCAGCCGACGCTGGGACGTGCTCTCCAAGCAGGTTCAAAAGAACCCAGCTCAAGAAGCAGAAGTGAATGCCTCTCGTTTCCATCCTTTAAAAAATGGTGGGAGGTATGTGTGTCTCCTTTGCATACTTTCTCCTTGGTGCATGGAGGCAAAGTGAGTAAAAGACCTGAGTTGGATGCAGCCGGGGTTCCTACTTAGTGGGCCTGCATCTCTCATGGAAAGCCCCAGATCCCTCAAGCCTCCCCCAGTTCTTTTCCCACCTCTTTAATCGTCCGGAGTCCTGAACCATTGTTCAGACTCATTACTGAAAGTCAAGCACACGGTGGCAGGGGCCAAGGCCTATGGCTGTGTGTGCCTGAGATTAAGACTTTTATCTGATCTTTGACAACTTGCAGAGGAAATCCTGTTCCAAAGCCCGGACCCCTGAGTGAAAGGTTGCCAGCGGTTCCTCCCACCCACCTGCGAGATGAATCAGGACACCTGAAATGCGAACATGGGCTCATTGTTTATAAATATAATAAGCTCACTTCCTGTTGCTCTATTAGTCCCTCCCCCTACCTCTTTTCTTTTAAACACGGAGCCTAACAAGGTCTCTTGGCAAAGCCTGGCCGAGCGTCCTTCGTGTCCTCATCCACACCGGGTCACAGAGTGAGGTGCCAGCGCAAGGCAGATGCTCCCTGCATGACACTCGGAGGCTGACCATCTCTAGCGCCTTAGAATTCACACAGGAGCCCAGCCACCTCCTCGTGGACCGAGACAGGCACCGGTAGCTCTGCCATCACCGTGGAGCCCAACGCGGAATAAGAGAACACCAGGCAGAAGGCGTGGCTCTGGTGGTTGGAGTACGGGTTCGGGGAGTCGTAGGTTTTTCCCTCAGCCCACCCCCCAGCTAGGGTGCTAATTGACTGTGGTTAGTCTTACATGGTTTATTGCATCCCTCAGCATGGTGTAGGTGATGCAGGCACACCAGGTATTCAGGTAAAGTTGGTGATGCCCGCTGGGGTATATGGGGAGTGGAAACAAGATACTTCCGGTAACTGAAGGAAGGAATCCCAAGACGGAATTTGCTGGGGGGTCTGCCCCGATTCTGCTCCTTTTCCCACCACTCCTATCACTTCCTTTACTGCAAACAGAAGCAGATCTGCTCATCAGCTAGTCCACGAGTCTGCCCAGGGCTGTGCTGGGTGCCTGCGGGGAGCACACAAGAAAGAGGAGGCTTCCCCGAGGGAGTTCACACCTGCAGGGGCCACAGGAATGAAGGAAGAAATGGTTGAGGAAAACACGGGCAAGAAAGGGAGGTCTGGGTGTAGACCTGCCCCAGCTGAGGGGGTTGACCCCGTCCATCCCCTCACCTGGCAGCGGGTAGGCACACAGACCATCCCTAAGCCACTTCCAGCTCTGGCGTCCCGGGAACCTGTGCAGGCTGCTGCCGGATATTTCACGGAGGACGAAGCCAGACGCTGCGGCCACTTCACAAAGGACATGAAGCCTCTTCAGCTCCCTGAGTGGCCACTCCAGCTCAGGGAGCGCGAAGCAGGGGGGACATTAGCTCCCAGAACAAGGGTGGTGACTCTGGGGCCTGCACCCGCTGACCCCTCTTAAAGCAGAGCTGAAGGCCTCCTGGAGAGAGCACTTGTTTTGTTTTGTTCTGTTTCAGCTTGTGAGGAAAATGAACTTGCTAGTCAGGATGGAAGTGGCCTGAGGGGAAGTGGGTCCTGGGAGGGAAACTTTACTTCTACCCAGTGGAGGACAGAGGAGACGGCGGGGATACCGCTCTCCCCCTTCAACACCTCACCCTCTGCTTAACAAACAAGAAGCAAAACCAGGCCGGCCCGGGGGACGGGCACCCTTCCCAGCACCTGGATGGGGATGCAGGAGGCACGGATGCTGGACCGGGTTCCCATCGGGAGACCTCGCCGCGCGTGTCTCTTCCCAGCCCCAGGTTCAGTGTCATTGCCGGCAGCTTGAAGGCGGCCGCGGTGGGAGTGTTGACACCATGGAAACAGGTTACACACCCTGGAAAGCTGGTTGTTAAACATTTATCAGCACATGTGGGTGCGTGCGCCTGCTTCTCAATCAGACGGGACTTGAACCCTTGCCCCGGGGCCTCTGGCTGCAACAGGCCAGCGTTTGAAGCTGATGTGTCGGCCCTGTTCACATTCACTGCTGTGGACCCAGCACTCAGATTGACTCAAACCTTGGCTAACTTCATCCCACCGAAAGGCTGACACAGGGCTGACCTGCTGAGGCGAGCGTGAGTCCAGTTGCTTACACTCTCTCCCTTGGGGACTTCAAGCAGTTTTCTGTGGCTGCCTTTCTGATCTGTAAGCTATGCAATCGACACGACGGGTCACTATTGATTTAAGAGCTGCTCTTTGCCAGGTACAGGACCAAGCACTTTGCGTAAGTTATTTCACTGAATCTCATTCTCACCATAGCCGTATGAAATAATTCCCTCATTTTATAGCTCGGGAAGGTGAGGCTTGCGAGCTTCCCTGGCTTATCAGTGGCAGAGCTAAGATGTCAGATGGCTGATGCTAAAATGTGCTCCTTCCAAAGTCTACGTTCCTGCCACTACATAGCAGGGCTATTGTTAATAAATCATTCTTCCTGCCCTGAAAATATATGCAAATGATACTAACTCTAGGTGGAACCACCAAGCGTGGCCCAGCTCCCAGGGCCACCAGGCAAGCGGCGTTCGCCCTTCCCAAACCAGCCCCCTCCCCCCACAGGACACACTTCCTCTTCTCCCTCCTCTACCCGGGCCGTTGTCCCTCCCCTCCTTCAACCTCTACTCAGAACTTACTTCCTCCTTGAAGCCTTCTGTCATTAACCCCACCCAGCGTTGATCACTTCACCAACTTCGCTTCTCCTCAAATACTGATACACTTAGCCTAGATTTCTTTGGCCTTGTTTTACAGCTGGAGTCCACCGGGCTCTTCTGCACTGAGCTGTGCTTTGCCCCCTGTCTTTTGTCTTTTCCCATAGGGCCTGGCAATGAGTGTGGTCCACGGGGGCCTCTTGGGGTTGGCCTCGGTGGTCTCTGTCTGTGGGTCTACGGATGGCCTGCTCTTGCCGTCCGTAGCACATCTCCCAGTGATCTGGCCAAAGGATGCGCGCATACCCTTCATTCTGGCCAAAGATGATATTGGTGTGGAGTTTGGGCGGGAGGTCAGAAGAAGTAGCCCAGGTCAGTCAATGTCACTCAGGAGCTCCCCTGTCCAGCCTAAACATTCAGTGAAACTTCTGAGGACTACTCTTTCCAATCTTGGGCCAGAAAAGGACTTGATTCTCTCTGAAACGGTCTTAGGATTTCCTGTCAGATCCTTCCTACACCTTTACCTTGAGTGGTAGGTTGAAACTAGCAACTAGGGTAGGAGTTTGGGGCTGGGTTTGGGGAGGTACCTTTCTGTTTAATCAGGGTGTTCCAAAAGGTGTAAACACATAGGTGAGTGTGAGTGGGTGTTAGCTGGGGATGATGGGGCCGAGACAGGCCTTAGGACACACGTACAGGTGCTTCAAAAGCTTCTGAGTGGAGTTAGGGTAGAAGCCGGGCCTCAGGTCTCCTGGTGGAAGATGCCAGTAATGTGGTGGTGACAGCTGGTCTGATTTGCATTTGGGAAGCCAGACTTGTTTCAGACAGCTCATCCGATGCAGACAGCCATTCTTGAGAGCCTCCCTGGCCGGTTAGGACTCTGCCCTCCTCCAGAGGCCTCTCCTGCCTTGTCCCTGACTCCCCCGGGCCCTGGACACATTACAATTCCTGCCACTGTGAAGACCCAGCCGTGACCCTCACGCTCGGTGCTCCTGACACGTGAGCAGGCTCTCCTCCCGCACGGCCTGCCGCTTTTAGACTGGCACACAGTTTTCACAAGACGGGTTTTTGTGGTTTGGGTTTTTTCCTTCATAAGTTTGCAGCTGCTAGTTTTGAAACCACCAGCCCTGAGGCAACTCAGTCAGAAAGAGAGCAAGAAGAGAAAAGAAAGAAAAGGAGAGAGAATACAGAAAGGGAGGACAAGCTGTCTTGCTATAAACCATGCACTACACGCACAAGGTCTGTGCAGCAGTCTCGGCCTTGCTTGGCCAGCTCTGCAGGCTTCTGTTGGGGACAGGCTCTTGGGGGGTCCGTGGGCAGGGTGGATTTGAGGAAGTGGGCCCTGGATCCCCGGCCCCTGGCTGCCTGTGGTCACAGGTGAGCTGTGACAGGCCAAGACTTTCGGTTATGATCCGAAGGGGACCTGCCAGCTCCCTGGCTCTGCTCAAAGGTGCGTGCATGGAAGGACAGCGAGGTGTGCAAGGCTGGGATGAGAAGGAGGAGGAGGGGGGAGACACAGGAAGACCCCGATTGAGTTTCCCAGTCCAATTCAGGCCCACCTAGTGGGTTCCTTTGCATAGGCAAACAGAAGGATTTAGCTGAACACAGACTCCAGGCAAGAAGGAGAGCCAGAAATAAACACATCCAGAAACAGCCATTCACATTCAGGTCCCCCCTCCCCCCTCAGATTCACGGCTGTTTGTGGCAGCTAATTATAGTTTTTATCTAAACCGAACACCTAGAGTCCCAGCCTCAAGTCACAGCCCTGGGCTGGGCGTGGAGGCCAGTCAGGGCACGGAGCTGTCAGGCTTATTCTGGGTGGCTTTGGGGCGTCCCCTCTTTTCTGGCAGCCCTACCTGAACCCCACAGTTCTCTGGGGGGCTGATAAAAGCGCTTTTGCTGGAGGGAAGAGGGAGAATCCTGGGGCTATTACCGAGGAAAGGAAATGGGAAATGGTTGGGCCTCGAAATCAGGTCTGAGCAGGCAGGGACACATGGGGCTGCTGGGAATCTCTGCCTCCATAGACCTGTGTCCCCCGTGAAACAACCTTGCATCTAAGTTATTTGCGCTCGTTTCTCCTCACCCTCTCCATCGCTCCTCTCCACAGTTATTGGGGGTCCCTTGAAGGCTTGGAATATGTTTTCTCTGAGTGACCCGTAAAGCTATCCGGCACTGCGAGTGAGTGGAGTAGGCGCTCTATAAATGCTTATTTAACAGAATTGAAGGGCATACTGCCGGTCATACGCTCTTACAAAAACATGTACTGAGGTTCTTGTTGTCTACAACATAAAATCCAAATTCTCTAGAGCCTGATATAAAAATTACAGTTTTTAGGCTCAAGCCCTAGCTATGTTCCAGCTTCCCCACCAGCTCCGCCATGCGTGCGGTGCTCTTACTGGCATTCTTTCCTCCGTTCTCGCTCCCGCTCCCTGGAATACCCTGCCAGGTAAATTCCAAGTCACTCAAAAAACCAACTCCAGGGCTTCCCTGGTGGCGCAGTGGTTGAGAGTCCGCCTGCCGATGCAGGGGACGCGGGTTCGTGCCCCGGTCCGGGAAGATCTCTCACATGCCGTGGAGTGGCTGGGCCCGTGAGCCACGGCCGCTAAGCCTGCGCGTCCAGAGCCTGTGCTCCGCAACGGGAGAGGCCACAACGGTGAGAGGCCCGCGTACCGCAAAAAAAACAACAACGACAACAACGAAAAAAACCAACTCCATCGTGAGCTGCCCTCTGCGAAGCCCAGCTCTTCCCAGCAGAGCTGGTTGTTTCTTCAGTTGGTCTCTTGTGACACTGAGTACATAGTATTGTGAAAGCACTTGCCCTTCTTTAGAGTGAGTATTCAAGTCCGCCTGTGTCCATCAGGAGACTGAATTCATCAAAGACAAGGACCACGACTTACGCATCATTGCATTCTCAATGCTGCAAGGTGCTTGGAAATAGCAGATGCTCAATAAATGCCTGACGATTAAATTAATGAAAGAAAGAATGGGCTCCATCCATCTATTCCTTGGAAACCCCAGCAGGGTCTTCCTGCACCTGTTCTCCTTCTTTCCTTCTCTTTCCCACATGTGGCCACCTCCCGACGCTCAGCACACAGATGGCACCAGGGACACAATTCTTTTACTTCCACTTCTGAAATGTCTCTATCCTTGTGCACAAGCTCCACAGAATCATCCACAGCCGTTGCTGCTCACCACTGCTCACGGGCCGCCAATGTCTGTAAAGATGTTGATTCTGGCCCTTTATTACCCAATGGTATAGACTCCCTCCCGTGAAGATGAGCTTTTCTGAATCACAGCACACCTCCTCCAGGAAGCCCTCCCACACTAGTTCAAACCCACAGGGACTTTCCTTTTCTTCTGATCTGTTTTTGGCTTATCCGCTTATACTGCCTGATCCCTCACTTGCTCCTCTGTCCCCTTCCACCGTTCCACTGTTATTTTGGACTTGCATGCAGTCGTCAATGGATATTTCTTTTCTCCCGATTCTTTGGAGAGTCCCCCCAGCACACTTCACGATACTTGATACACGATCAGAATACAAAATGAGTGACTGCGGTAGATGCTCCCCCACTGACTTTGTGCATTGGCGTTCACGTTCCTCAGATGGTGGGTTTTCCCAAGGGAACTTTACCTGGTCAGGCAATAGCAATCAGCAACATCTCAATGACTCTAAGTCCCGCGGTGGAAAAATTCTCCAATAATTGGCACGTTGTTGACTCACATAGCTGTGCTTTCCTGTGGAAGCCGTATTACTTAGTCCCTTGGTTCAAATACTGATAGACATTGTAGAATCCTCCCCAGCAGAGAGAGCTGTTCTCCCTGGAGCTCGATCTGGTATGGCCCTGCAGAGTGTGCCGGGACCCCGAGGCCACAGGAAAGAGAGGGAATGCCCCATGTGAGGGCCACCTGTAGCCAAGTAGGTCAGGTGGTTTTCTGGAGTCTACACTCAACCAAGGTGTCTCCAGCCTGTTCCGTTCGTTGTCTGAACATCCCACTCCTGTGCTCCCCTCTCTGGCTTGGGCCTCTCTGAAAAGCATCCCTTGACAACATCTCCTGTTCTCTCCCTCCCCACACCCAGTCAAAATTTGCCAGGCTTGCCATAGTCAAAGGACCTTGCTAAGATCAGCTCAGACAGTCATGTCAATGAGTAAGGTGCATTCTGACGTGAGCTTCCTGAGGCTCAAAGCAATCAGCTCATGGTGATCATTTCAGGCAGATGGGATACTGGGGAGGGAGACTTTTAGGGGATGGATCGTTCAGAGCCGCCCAGCACAGCTACTGGGATGCCTGTATCTAGGGCCAGCTGTGGACAGGGGCAAGGTCCCCGCACCCCATCCCTGCCTCAAGGTGACCAGGGAGTCTCTGACTTTGTCACTTGGGGGGAGTTCAGTCTGGAAGGGTAGGAAAGGAGGTCTCCCCAGTAGATACCTAGCCTGAGTCTTCTGGTTTGGAACTCAGGGTTTGGAAAGTCACCCGAATGCCTCATTCCCAAGTCCGACCTTCTAGAGAGTCTGGAGCTGGCAAGCTTCAGATTCATTTGCGTCAACATGTTGTTTGGTTAATGCAGCTGAGCATCTAAGCCCATTTTCTTAGAAACAGGAAATCCCAGTGTGCCAAGAGTAAACAGATCCCAGCCCCCAAAGTTCGAGTTCATTTAGGAACTCCCTGACCACAAGGGTCTGTGGGGCTGTGCGCTTGAGCCAAGGCGGGCTCTCCTGCCCATAACTGATCTTGCACAAAGAGATGGTGTCTCGGCAGCTCAGCGGCTGGAAGAGCTGTGCGCTCAGGAGAGGCTGTGCAGCCGGCTAAGGGCAGGCTCCCAGTGTGAACCCTAAGACAGAGGGGTATCAAGGGTCTTTTGTAACTTGGCAGGTGTCTCCCCTGAGAGCCCGCCCCCCCCATAAACTCGTCAACTCTAGTTGCTTCCCTTTATATTCTTTGTGTCTTCCATGAGAGCAGGGGTCTGGCCTCTTTTATTCTCCATCCTGTCGATACTGTCAGCACAGTACCTGTAACAGGAGGCACTAAATACTTATTGGTAGGGCTTCCCCGGTGGTGCAGTGGTTAAGAGTCCGCCTGCCGATGCAGGGGACACGGGTTCGTGCCCCGGTCTGGGAGGATCCCACATGCCGTGGAGCGGCTGGGCCCGTGAGCCATGGCCGCTGAGCCTGCGCGTCCGGAGCCTGTGCTCCGCAACGGGAGAGGCCACAACAGTGAGAGGCCCGCGTACCACCCAAAAAAATAATACTTATTGGTGGAATGGATGAATGATGGACAAAGCAGCACCAGCTGAGTCCAGGATCTGATGAAGGGCTTGGCTGGCCCAGCTCTGCGAGGCGTCATGCCTGGGCGAAGTGGCATAGCTGTTGGTGCTCCCAGAAAATTCTCCCTCACAAACCCTCAGCATCCAGCCGGGGAGGACAGATTCTCCGGAAGCTGCCGGAAGGTTCAAGCTCCTCAAGGCTGGCTGAGTGAGCTCAGGTTTGTAGGGGCTGGAGGAGAACGATCATTGGCTGGGTGGAGGGGGACAGGCAGGGGGTTGGCCAGAGGGCCTCCTGCTGCAGAGAGGTCCCGCTCCCTCACTAGACAAAGAGCCCTCAGAAAGCTACCTTCCCAGCCTCCAGCACACATGGAGCGGGCGGGGAGGGCCTGGCCTCTTTCTGACAAGCAGCCCAGCTGACCCTACTGCTGGGAGGGCAGAGGTGTGGCAGACAGCTGCCCCAGACGCGGAGTCGCTGAGCAGTCACGGCGGGGCCTGACGATGGAAGGAAAGAGGCAGCTCTTCTATTATTAGTGGCTGCTTTCCACGTATGTGTAAGTCAAACAGCCTATGCAAAAAAGAGGCCTCATGGTAGCAGGAAACTCAGAGTTGTGGGTGTCCTGGCGCTATCAGATCTGGCCCTGGGCTGGGCCAGCTTCCATCTGGGCGACGCAAGGAGCTGAGCCCAGGCCCTATTTTCTGACTCAAGGGGGATCCTGCGGCTGCTTTAACATCCCATTTTCAGCATTTCACATGGGCTCATTTCTCAAGCCCATCAAGAATATTTTATTAAAATAAAAAGAAAGAAATCTAGCCCTGTTACCAAATGCCATCCCAGGTCCAGAAGTTGGGGAGCAACAAGGTGACACATACTATCCAAAAGCCCAGCACTTAACATTTATGCATGGTTTAACTGTACATCCATTAGACGTAGTGATCTACAGTAATACCTAAAGATACAGGAAAATGGCCATAATTTAATACGAAGAGAATAAAAGGAGATTACAAAACAATACGATTCTGGTTATATAAAAGCAAGACGTGTGTGTCTATATATTTGTATTAAAAAGACTGGAAGGGAATGCACCAAATATTAATAGGTTGTTTTCTGGCTTGTTAGACTGGGGGCGCGCTTTGGTCATTTTCTATTGTGATTTTTCTGTATTTTCTAAATTTTATACAAAGATGATGTATTGCTTTGGAAATTATTGTTTTAAAAAATACGTAAAAATAAGCAATACATTTAATGAGTAAAAGAAAAATTTAAGCCAAAAAACAGAGAAGGAAAGAAGTAGCAGCCTATGACTTGCTAAGGCAGCTGATCGGTCAGCGTTGGGTGGATCTAATGCACTTTACCTTCCTGTCCCTGACTCTCTGTCGCTCTCCCCTCCTTTCTCACCCCTACCCAGCTCTGCCCCTTCCAGCCAATGCCTGGGCAGGGCTCCGACAGCACCTTGCTTTCCTGCTGCACCTGCCTGCCTGACATTCCTGCTAGCTTGTTCCAGGAAACAAGAGGTCCTAGAAGCAAACGTAAATGTGATGAACCGAACTCAGCTTCCAAAGTCCAGTGTAAGTCTCACTTGTTACTCCAAACTGTCTGAGATCTTTCCAGGCCCTCAGAGCTCTCATCCATTTTGCATCCAGAGCCATCAGTGCCTGGGTGTGGAGGGACACTGGACAGTGAATTAGGCAGACCTCAGTGACCTCCAAATGCCACATCTATCAGAAACTGGCTGCCTTAGACCCCTGGGGGAACTTATTCCAGGTATAAATAAATAATACATAGACACACAGGCACACATACCTCTATTTGGTATACATGTACACGTAGACATGTATGTACCATACAGCCATATATGCACACATCATACACAAATATGTGAGCAAAGAGGAGAGAACTTGAGCATGCAGGTTTGCACGCACGCGTGCACACACACACAATTTTGTCCTCACAACATTATGAAATGGTATATTTTCTTCATCTAACTGATGAGGAAACCAAGTGTCTAAGAGGTTAAGTCACACAGCCGGAAGTGGCAGGGCTAGAAGTTGAACACAGTCCTGTGTCTCCCAATCCCGGACCCTTCAGCAGACAGCCTTTTCCCCCCCTCTATCGCCATCCTGGCTGGCTGCTGTGGTCCTAGTGAGCCCGAAAGCTCCATAATTACTGGGTTGGACTTGGCCTCCAGAATAACCATGACAAAATTTGTGGAAATGTTCACAACAGCTCTTTACTTCCAGGTTCTGAGATCAGAAACGGAAGTTTCAAAATACCGAAAGTTCGTTTATGTTGAACATACTGCTTGGGTTAAAAGCAGGAAGTCCAAGAAAGCCTGATCTCATGAGATTTTTCAGCCCAATTTGGATTCACATCTGCACTGCTGGATTTTCCACTGAGTCCAACTTCAGCTGCTCTGCCGCTTCTCCCATTTCACTGACTCTCCACCTACGGGGGGTACAGATAAATAACACAGTCTGTGGCTATTAACTAAGATTTATCCAGCGATTGGCCAGTGGCAAGGTGGTGAGCTGGGACAGGCAGTAGAGGGGAACAACTGAAATTTGAAAAATCTGCACGTTTCTTTCTGTAAATTTTTTAAAAAGCCAAACTAAAACAAACAAAAGCTCTAAACAATAAGTCATCCAAATAATGGCGTCTGTGCTTGTTTCCAGGTGCAGGAAACAAGTGGAGAGGAATCCTGCCACCTACTCCTTCCCGCAGACCTGGACCTGGCCTCGCCATGGGTCAGACCCCAGCCGGGGTGGGAGAGGACGGGAAGGTGGTGGGCTCAGCAGCGGGTCTGGGTCACCAGCTTTGGGGAAGCCTCAGGAGATGGGAGAATCGTTTCTGTATCCCGACTAGTTGACGGCAGGAGCTGGGATTAGAACCCGGGTCGAGGGCTTCAGGCTGCCTCTCTTTCCAGCTATACTAGCTGCCCTGGCCACCTCTCAGCATTCGAATGAGTGAACAGCATCACAGAGTTTTTAAGTGACAGAGGACAAAGGGAACATAAGCTGTTATAGTATTTATATAGTGGGTGGTTATTGCAGCTGGTGCTATTTTTAATTGGAGTCCCCTTCCATTCCAGAGTTTCCTGGGGATGCCAGTATCTCTGAGACTTCCCTGCTGGAGGGTTCAGAGGCTCCCAGGGACACCTACCCTCACCACCCCCACACCACTTTAGATGCCCCCAGGGCAACATCTGGAGGACTTCTGCAAAGCAAGAATCCTCAGTGCCGTGTGGTCTGGCCTCCTCTCCTCTCCTCTCCTCTCCTCACGGACTGGCGCACACTCTCTTGAAGTGCAATTTTGAATCAGCCACACCCAGCTGAAGGAGAGGGGCAGACCCCACCTTAGAGCCACCCACTTCACCCCATTTTCAGTTTGAGGAGCTCAGGCACACGTGGGTCCCTGCCTCGCCTTGTGAATCTGTGCAAACTGGGTGCAGAGGAGGGGCAGGGTAGCAAATGTAGCTGCTGTGCGGCTTTGAGTGAATCACTGAACCTCTCTGGGCCTCAGTTTCCTCCTCATAAAATGCTAAGTGTAATATCCATCTCGTGGGTGGGTGTGGGCCCAATAAAGTCCCCAGGGCACACGTGGGCGTGGGCACTTCCTGCCTGCCCTGCGGTCCAACCCCACCCTTTGGGGTAAACCCTGGGGGCCTAAGTGTCTTGGAAGCAACCCTTCTGTGCTCTAGAACTGCCAGAATCTGGAAGCAGAAGGCCTCCAATCTGCAGTGCACTTTTTTTTTTTTTTTTTTTTTTTTTTGTGGTGCGCGGGCCTCTCACTGTTGTGGCCTCTCCCCTTGCGGAGCACAGGCTCCAGACGCGCAGGCTCAGCGGCCATGGCTCACGGGCCCAGCCGCTCCGCGGCATGTGGCCTGCATCGGCAGGCGGACGCTCAACCACTGCGCCACCAGGGAAGCCCTGCAGTGCACTTTTTAGGGGGAGGAATTTCCTACGCTTAGCAATCATTAAATGCCACCTTAGAGCACAACCTTAATAAACCTGCTTTACTACTAGAGAGGGCCTTGTGGGCATCGCCTCTCTCCTTACACAGGTCCTGCTCTGTTTCCCTGGCTGCGTAGCAGGTGCACATCCTTCGCTGGGTACCCTGGCTTGGGGTGCACTTGAAGCAGGATGAAGAGGGTTAGCTTCCCCATCACTGGAAGCTGCAGGAGGAGGACACAGGGCCTTTCATGTGGCAGGAGCGCGCACTCTCCCCAGAGCAGTTTGTGCCCCGGAAGTCAGGCTGGTGGGCAGAGGCCGCGGCCTCTGCTGCTTCCTCCCCACCTTGGAAAATTACACAGAGTGCCACTCTGCCCACTGGCTGCCAGGAGATGCCCTGCTGCTTTCCGAAACGATCCCACCTCCTTAGAATCAAAAACAACAATGTACCTGCAGTGACCAGCTTGCCCTGTCCTCTGCCCTGCCCTGGAAAAAGTACAGCATCTGTAAACAAGCCATTAGACTCGAGATCCTACCCAATTTAGACCTTTGTCTCAGTTTTCTCCAGAGTGAACTCGTGGTCACACCCACCCAAACCAAGCAAAGCCCAGAAGGAATGCAGAGTCCTGCGGCCAGGCTAACCACAGCTGACCCCGCCGTGTCGGGGCTCGGCGTGCTCCCGGGGCTGGGAGAGGACAGCGGGGAGTAGAGAGCACTGGGATCCACCGTGCGCTCCGACGTGCCAGTGGCCGAGAGCTTGGTCTCCAGGTTCAATTCCCCAAAGCAGTGCTCATTTTGCAAATGCCTCCCCAAACTATCAAAACCCAAAAGTCTACCTCCTTTGAAGTCTGGAAAGAAAACCCCCTCAGATCAGCTTCTTTTTTATTCCTGTACTTCCTGTACAGGCAAGCTTCTAGAAAACAGAGGTTGGAGAAAATGAAAGTCAATGCCAAATACTAACCAGACAGAAGAATAACTGCTTTTCCCCACAGCCCTCCACCCCCAGCTCTGGCATTACGGGCTGGGGAACTGGGCCCCTCTCCTGCCGCTGTAGATCTGTTTATTCTGCACTCCATAAAGGGAAACCAGGCCCTTTGCTGACATTTTGGCTTGGAGGGGGTGGGGAGAGACGGAGGTCCAGAATTTAAACTCAAAACCAGATCAACTTCTCTAAATCTCCTGGTGCTTTTTCTGCAATTCCTCAATGGGCCACATTGTACGATTCAGGCTTTTAACCCTCCCAGCCCGTGCGCCCCCGTCACTAACAGTCTGGCTCTGGACTTCGATGAATGCCATAAACCGCAGTGACCCCTTCTTGACTTCCCACCCCGTCGGGGCTCCCTGATCTCACTGCACCCCTGACTTCTCTCTGCCTCTCCTGCCCGCCGACATGTGCCCCAAACCTTGCTCTCCCGAGTGGACGGGGGGCTTCCTTTGAACAATGAAACAGGGAATTTCCTTTGTCCTGGAAATGTTCCACTTGTCATCCACGTTATCCTTATCAGCAGACCACAGTGCAGTGAGCAAAGGCCCCTGCGTGCTCGGGCCCCGGGCGGTATCATTGCAAAATGTTTTCTTCGCTTTTTCCTCTGCCTTGAATTCAAAGCCTGACCTTTACGGGTGGAATTCAATCAGGTCATCGCTCAGATTCCCCAGTGGGGAAATAAAAGTAGCACAGGCAAAGTCTATTGTTTCCATTTCAAGAAGGTAGAAATGTTGTCTTCTCCCTAGAGCATCCAACTAAACGAGGTGGGATGGGGGATAGAGGAGGTAATAAAAGGACCCTTAAAACTAGTTTAAGGTCTTGGTAATAAAACGTAGCCTAGACCCTCCCATTCTCTCTCCATTTACACAATCTGTTCTCATCAAACGTGATTGACACCTCAACTTCGGTCCTTCAGGGCTGGCTTTCACTGGTTTTAATGCAATTCATTTGTATTTGGACAAGTTTGAAAAAGATTTTTTTTTTTCCCTCTTTAAACAACAGGAGAGCAATACAGGCGCAATTCATTTGTATTTGGACAAGTTTGAAAAAGATTTTTTTTTTTCCCTCTTTAAACAACAGGAGAGCAATACAGGCGCACCTTGTTTATTGACCTTCGTAGATGCTGCATTTTTTACAAATTGAAGGTTTGTGGCAACGCTACATCAAGCACGTCTGTCAGTGCCATCTTCCCCACAGCATTTGCCCACTTTGTGTCTGTGTCCCATTGGCAATTCTTGCAATGTTTCAAACGTTTTCATTATTGTCCTATTTGTCATGGGGATCTGTGATCAGTGATCTTCAATGTTTCTTCTACGACTTGTTGCAGGCTCAGGTCCTGGTTAGCATATTTTAGCAATAAAGTATTTTCTAACGAAGGTTCTCAGACACAGTGCTGTACACTTAATAGACTCCACTATAGTGTAAATGTAACTTTTCTACACACTGGGAAATCGAAATATTTTGTGACTTGCTTTACCGGGATACTCGCTTTATTGTTGCGGCCTGGAACCGAACCCGCGACACCTCGGAGGTCTGCCTGTCCAGTCAGGAAGAGGCATGTGGAACACCAGAAGGCCAAAGGAATTGTAAAAACAACTGCTAATGTTAACACGCTTGTATTCTGGGGCAGGAATAATTAATTATATATGTTTAGTCACTCAACAACCCTGAGCTCTTATTCTGAAAAGTTCAAAATATTTCACATATGTAGGGAACAAAGTCTCTGGGATCAGACAGACCCTACGAGCTGCATAACTTTTGATGAGAAACTTGAGTTTTCTGTGCCTGGGCTCCTCTCACTGGTAAAGTCTAACGATAGATGTATCCCACAGGCTGTGGTGGAAATGAAGTGCTAACATGCACTGAAGTGCTCCGGACAGTGCCTGGTTCATCTGTAACTACTCAATAAATAATATTAATAATAATATTATTATTGACATTACTGATATCTCCTGTGAAAATTGTTTCCAAGTAATAATAAGGTAAAGGACGCAGCCACTCCAGAAAAGACCTTGAAGGCCAATCCCTGTTCTTATCCTCTATACCGTCTTAGATCAGACAGCTTCCTCTGAAATTCTAGCAAACACCACATATAGACAGCATGCCTCTTCAGTAGGCGTTTTTTGTTTTTTTTTTTTTAGTTCTTTTTTTGATCTTGCAAAATGCATTTACGGCCATCTTTATTACAACATTGCTTCGAGGTAAAATTATCATTGGCAGAATCTCCCCACTCTGCAGTTGAGGAAACCAAAGCATGAGGAGGTTCAGGACCTGCTGAAGGGCAGAGAGCAGCTCATACCAAAGCCAGCAAGCACGGCTTCCAGAGCTCTGTGTGACCAAGAGCTGCCTCACTCTGCCAGTCAGGAGGTCCACCAAGCTGAGGACAGGTCCATCCCAAACGCGGCTGAAGTCTTCAAAGATGGAAGTAAGCTTTCTGGACTCTTCCTGCCCTTGACCTTTCTGGATGTGCTGCATATTCAGAGCATGCCAACCGATGCAAAGGTACTCTGTGTGCTCAAACACTAGTCTGATCACGTCTTTGAAACTTTGAAAGTTACTGTCCTCTCACGATGTTCATTATGCCACTTTACTTGCCTTCACTGAAGAAAAAGGCTTAGGGACCCACAGACAATGCCTAGAGGGACTGCAGTCAGAGTTACAGGTTTGTGACACTCCATTTAGCAGAGCTGTAGGAAAACGGCATTTCACTCATTCACTCATTCAGCAAACACTTCTCGAAGGCCTGCTCTCCTCCATGCCTACCCCAGCTTACCACTCAGGGTTCAGCCCAAATGTTACTTCCTTGGGGAAGCCTGAGACCTCTGAGACTAGGTTAGGTCCCCATAGTATACTCTCCTGAAGCATCTTCTACTTCCTTTTTCACCGAGCTCTTTGCACTTATAACTGGCTCAATATCCCTCTGACTACAATTTCTGTCACAGCAAAAGCCTTGCCTGTCTTTTTTTCTTTTTTACCACTGTATCCCAGCGCCTGACACACAGAAGGTGCTCAATAAACACACAAATATGTGCTGGGTGCTAAGGTGTCAAAGGTGAACTGGCAGAGTGTCTGCCCTCAAGGAGCTGACAGCAAACCATAGAAACCCACACTTCGATGCTCGCCATGACGTACCAGGAGTGACAGAATTGTCACGATCACAGAATCGTATTCTACACACACTTCCTCCCCTTTTTCCAGATGCAATCTGAAAAGAACAAAGGTGGAAGATTTCAAACTGCAGAGAGATCTTTCTGAAAATGCATAAGCCCTAGAAATATGGGACTAATGACGGATTTTATATGTAATCGGCATGAGGAGATCAAAGACTCGAACTGGGCATTCACAGGGGCCTGAGGGTTGATCCATATTTTCTCCTTTCTGGAGGGCAAGTGTGAGCGAGAAGCAGGACCACAATGGTTCATCACCCCTAAAAACATCATGGAGAGTTAGACTGCAGGGACCTTTGCCCTATTTTCTCTGTGGCATCTGTCCATCTTGATTTTAAACAATTCGACTCAGAAATGCGTGCCACTGATTCAGTGATATACATAGGATGGACCTTCCCAGTGACGTCCAACCGAAGACTTGCAAAGCAAAAGCCACCAAAGCTCTGCTCATCAGAGAGGCCTTAGGAAGGAGGTCAGATCTCCCCAGAGAAGGACTGGGTGTTTATTCCTCACAGGCATTCCAAAGCCACAGCAGGTAGACCACGTCATACGTTTGATTGTCCACGGGTGAGGGCCACGAAGGAAGGAGAGAAATTGCTCCATGCCTTGCACATGTCAAGCACATGGGTCTCAGTGACTTAGAGCACCACAAAGCAATGCAAGCCCAGGGAACACTCACTGGAGGGAAACGGGTTCAAAGTCACCACGCTAGCTACTTGTTTGCTAAGTAAGTTGCTTTGCTCACATTTATACTTAAGGAGAAATCTACCTACAAGGAATTATAAGGATCTTGGAATTAGAAAAGCCAAGTCTCTGTTAATAGCATGGAATCCTCTGTAATAGGAAATCATATATTCACGGCAGGACAAAGCATTAGAGCTAAAAACGACCTTAAAAACAGTTGAGCACAATGCCAGTATTCTACAAATGAGGAAACTGAAATCACCATGCTGTAGAGGATTCCCTCTGGCTGAGGTCATTTTCAATGAAAAGATCTACAGGAAAAGCCCACACCTTTCTTTGACAAGCCCAGTATACGTTTAATCATAATTTGTGAATATCCCTGTGGCAGATTCCAAATGCATCCATTTTATAAATGGGAAAAGAAAGCATTATATTCTTAAAGGTCAGTGTAGAATTGGTAATGAAGCCGAGAGACTAGATGGTTACCTTAGTTCCAGCTCCAGGCCAGCACTGGTAGTACCTGGGTAACGCTGGACATCCACCCTTCATCTGTTTTTGCTTTAATATCAGTCATAAGAGTCAATGGAAGTGTTAGTCTCCTTGTGGACCACACATTGCTGACTCAGATAAAAATAATCCACATAAATATACCTTCCAACTGAATGCAGATTTTAAGACGTTTTTGACCTGAAATATATAGACTTTTATTGTCTAATACGGGAGCCACTAGCCACTTGTGGCTATGTAAATGTAGAATAACTAAGAGGAAATAGAATGAAATTAAAAATTTAGTTCCTCTTTGCACCAGCCACATTTCAAGTGCTCAGCAGCTGCTTGAATAGCTAGGCTAGCGGCTACATATTAGATGGCACAGAACAGGACATTTCCACCTTTGCAGAAAGTTCTATTGGACAGCCCAGATAATGACGGTTTTCTTAATCTTCCACTTTGCTTTGCCTTTAAGATCAGGTTAAGTAAGTTGAGAAGTACTGATGAAGTTTTCCAAATCTCTTATCCTAAAAATTGTACAAGAGCTACATCTCTCATGAGGTTTCCTATACATCAATACTTTCCAAAGAGAGATGTTTGAGCCTTCTACAGCCCAAGAAAATATCGCTCTCCCTTCCGCCCATAACAATTTAAAACCAGAAATTTAGTGCTATATGAAAAAGATGAGAAAGTGTTACATTAGCTATTTCCAAATCTGTAATAAATTTAGGCAAGACATTGGCTGTGGTTAAGATGGTAGGATGAGTGTCCAGAACCTTTACACAATCTAGTCTTCCAAAGATGGAGACCATTTGTCAAACAAAATGAATTTTCTGCAAGGCTGAATTAATTTCCATGAGCGAGATGCTCTTCATAGTTTGAAATATATATTTGAGATGCTCTCTAATCTCTTTACCTCCACTCGGTGGTTTTGGTGTAGAAAAACACAGAATGCTCCTTCAATACAGCGTACAGATCTTGGAGGTCATTTGTTTTCAAGGAGAAAGAAGCAGTAGGGTGATCTTAGCTGGACTGAGGTTCCTAAAGAGCTAATAGATCAGTGTCTGAGCAGCCAATGCCCTCCGCATGGACTTTGAAATCCCAATTCTGTTGGCTAAGAAGAAAACCCTAATCCCTAATTCAACACGTTCAGAAAAAAGACGTCAGGAGAAGCTCTTAATCTCAATCTGAAATGTCTGGATCAGCAGTTTAAAATGAAAAGAGTCAACTTCATTTTCCAGTTTTTAAATCTCATCATCACTTAGCTACTTCAGTGTGGGTAGAACAGGGGCAAATGTTCTTCCCCTTCACTCCACCTCTGGTCACACAGTCATACTGGTTGTGTAATGTCACATGGAAGACAGAGATACAAGCTTTCCTAAAATATTACTGATGCGGGATGAGAACAAAGACAAAGCTCGCCTGTCGAGTCTCCATACGTGGGGGAAGACACACCATCATTCCTGCCCTCTGCCCCAGCAGAGGACCACCTTCAAGGCAGATGACTTCTTTCACACTGTTGCCCCTTCACTCACACTTAAGTAGGTTAAACCTTTTAGTTCCTTCCACACTTAAACAATCACATTCCTTGATCAGGACCATTCAGTCCTACAGTCCCTCCTAGGTTGGAAAACTCTTCTTTCTGGAAGGGGATGGTAAAGCAGAGCACATAGAAGGACTGAAATGTTAGCTCCCTCTGAATCAACCCACTTCAGGCCTTGCCCTGCATCCCCGTAACCCATGACCACAAGGACACAGAGAAGACAGAGGAGGTGGCATAAGTGGACAACTGGGAACGGGGCAGCAGGTGTCTGGCTCGCTAGATGGGCATCTAAAAACCATTCACAAGGGGACATGGTACAAGATACACGGTTTACATTCTAGGAGGGCTCTTGACTCTTTATAGGCAGGGACAAAAGTAAAAACAAAAACAAAAAAGACTGAGTAGCATAGGTTGGACAGGAGAATTTTGTTTCTCTGGTGTTTTCAGTGTCCACAGCTCTCTTTATCAGCAGCACAAGCCTGGAATTCCTGAAGCTGCACTCATATCCTGCCATCGGGGTTTTACGTAAAACCCCCATTGATGGGGTTGGGAGTTTCATGAGGAGAACAATGACCGGATATGAGGGAGGGGAGAGGAATAGGTGATGTTTGGTCTGTACTGGTGCATTCATAGGGGAGAATGTCTATACTGGCAAAGATATGAAATAGCTAATTGACAAATTTTACCAAATGCAAGTAAGTCTTGGGAACCATGAAAGCCAGAAAAAAGCAGCCCAGTGGACTCAAGTTAAGCAACATTTATTATCTGTTATGTTCAAATGTCGACCTTAGAGTAATATCTATGATAATAATAACCAGTATTTACATAGCTCTTTACAATTACAAAGTGGTTTTCCTTCCACACTTACTTTGATTCTTATCATCGGTCCATAAGGCAGGTGGAAAACTTAATATTACTTATTACGACCATTACTAGTCTTATTTTACAGTTAGGAAGGGAGGAGATTGGAGAAGTTAATATCTGGCCCAAGATCATACAACCAATCAGCTGCTTTGAAACCTAGATTTTTTCACACTTCGAATTGCACAGGGCTTTCCCAGAGCCATTCTGCCACCATCACGATAATTTGCAAAGCATTACAGCACCTCACTGCCCACCTGAATAAAAGTCTTGTGTCACCTTTCTTAGGCAAGAATCACCACCCAGCACACAGCATCCCTGCATTACACTGTGTGAACACAAAGTTACATTTTGTAACTCTGGCTAAAGAGGGCTAACCAGCCCCTAACAATAAAGAGAGAAGGGTGATCTCTCTTCAGTAAGATGTCCGTACAAGGCTCAGGAATGGAAATGATGCATGATTTACAATTGGCAACAACCATGTAACGGGCCACCCAATTGTTAGTCAAATGGTAGTAAGTAAGTGATGCTTTTCTTCAAGAAATTCAAAGCAACTCGTCAATCCAGATTTTCACGAAAGCCACAGGAGAAGAGGTTTGTACTACGGCCCCTCTTCATCCTTTTGGTTGGATGGAGAAGCTGAAGTTAAGAATAGGAGAGTAACTTGTCCAATGTTACCCAGCCAACCTGAGGCAAAGCCAGGAGCGGAAGTCAGATTACCCCACACCCTGTGCCCACTTCAGCACTTTAGGGGGACTGGTACAAACGTAGAACCTGGGACCCTCCCAGGTGTCCCGGGGGACCTGCTTCATCATTCTCTTCTCCATCTAGTGCAGAGTTGTGCCCAGGTAGGTTCACCATCAAGGCTTTCTAACGAGTATTGAAGGAAGGGGTGGAGGATGAGGCTTGCTGTCACTGCAGACAACTGCCTCCCTCCGGTCAGAAGGGAGCTGGAAGAAGCATCAGCCTGTGGAAAACGCCACTCGACCCGGTCGGTCCACCTCTGATGAGACTGACTGCCTCACTGACAGCTTGTTGATGCTGGCTGGCTGCTTTAAGAGGGACTCGTGTGTTTCCCGTAACACGCCCTTGACCCTTCCAGAGGAACTGAGCTCAGAGCACCCCTCCCTCCCAGCGGTGGGCACACCGAGGTGTCTACCTTCGGTCATATTCCTTATTTTCCCACAAAAGTCACCTTCACCGAGGCATCTGTCTCTCGCTTTCGCCTCGTAAATGTGCTCGTTTTGTGCACATACAGTAAACATTCTCTCCTGTTTCCAATTATTTTGAACAGTTAAGCATGCAAATGTCTGAGCAACATTTATTAAACTTCTGTGGACTTTTAGGAGGAAAAAAAAAAGATGAACCAACAAGAATCTGAATCATCAAAGAGCTCTTACAAAACCAGCATTTTGAGCCTTTAATTGGAAATGAATCAGAAACAGGCATGTGAAATTTCCCATGAAATACACACAGGGTTTAAATTTTTTTTATAAAGGGTGCTCTGGGCAGAACAAAATCTGGGTTATACACAGTCCAAACTGATGGGAAGCAATCATGAATTCCGAGGTGCTCCAAACCCAGCCCGGCTCTGCAACATCTTCCCATGCGAACTCTGGGAAGGCAGGGAGCGGGGACCACAGTCTCCCTTTCTGGCCTTCCAGATCCAGTAAGTACATAGGGAACCACAGATCTCCAGAAGGAAGAGCTTAGAGGCCCCAAGGCCCAGAGCAGCAAATCCACATGTCTGGATGCCTTTCCTGAGGCACCCTGGGAGAATTCTCCGCATGCCAGTTTCCTGAAACACATTTCCAGAAAAGTAGTCTGCCCTTCCTCCCTCCCCTTTCTCGGAAAGTGCAGCAAGCACAGGTGCCCCTCAAGTCCCTGACCTCTGGGGAAGTCCTGTGTTGCACCATGGACCCCATTTGAGCACCATCACCTATACCCATTGACCAAATATGCTCTTATTGTTGAGAAAACCAAGGTCAGCACAGTCGGCCCTTCTTTCGGCAGGTTCCTCATCCCCAGGTGTAACCAACAGCGGATGTAGTAGTATTTCTGACCGGCGGTTGGTTGAATCTGTGGATGGGGAAGCCGCAGCTACGCAGGGCTGACTGTAAGGGACTTGAGCATCGGCGGATTTTGGTATCCATGGTGGAACCAACCCACCGGGGATACTGGGGGATAACTGTACCTATATGGTTTTCTACAGACAGCATTTTGTGGGCTGGGAGAGAAAACGCATGGATCTTTGTTCTAGGATTCCTGACTGGTCATGGACTTAGGTACAGGGCTGGTAGCAGAGTACAGAGCTGGGAGAAGAAAGATCTCTTGCTTTTATGTGTAGGTGCAGACATTCTAACCCTCTTCGCCTGGCATCCCCACAGCAGGTTATGTGAGGCTTAGCACCTGCCCTCACACACTCCCCTCACGCCATATAGTTTCTGAGTGATTCTCCTCTCGGAGGTCACCTCTTCAGCGCACTTACACTTAGAGATGATAACACTGAGGATTGGGCTGGGAAATCCATATGAATTCCCCATGATAATTCCTCTTGTCTTAGACATACCTACCTCTCTTGCCAGGGGAGCTACATTTCAGTTTCAATTGTTTTCTATTTCAAATCTGTGATCTTTGTAAAGAGAAGAGCTGCACTTGGGTGGCTGCATGACTGCTTAGCTGCCTGGGTGGCTCCCATGGAAAGTGCGGTGTTTCATCCCACAGGAGAATTACACAATGGCCAGGGAGTAAGACTGAAAGGCAAAGAAAGCAGGAACGCCTGCGGCTTCGATGAGTCTTGCTGTCTTTGCTTCTGGAAACACCCTTATGGTGGAATGTGTGGTTTAGGGGAATGGATACCTGAGTTCTGCTGCCAGGGTCTCCTGCCCAATTCTCATCTTTAGACACATCACACCTTGAAGACTCAGTTACCTCTTCGGTGCAATGGCCTCTTGTGCTCTAACAACAATCTCAGGGGTACTCAAGTCGGCAACTTGCAATATTTGCATTAGGGAATTTGACAGAGATACAAGCGGCTCTCTTAGTGTTCTCCTCTCACCCGGGATTACACTCAAGGCCTTTCAGAAATAACGTGTAGAGGAAGAGGTAAGGTCAAGTGGTAAGGGGTGATACGGCACCCTCCAAGCCAAAGAAGGAAGCAGCGCCTTTATCCCAATTTCTGGAATGTCTTCTTCTGTTGATGTCAATGACCCTTTGGATATAATTTGAAGCTTCTTTTCTTATACGCATGCTTCTAGAGTTAGAACTTCAAACACAAATAGGCTGAAATCTCTAAATAAGAGAGTTTCTTTGCTGATGGATTATGTTGAATCAGGGTAACAAAAGCACAAGCCCTATACACAGAGATATTCCATGTGACTCCTGAAGGTGTACGTGTGTACGGGGTGGGGGGGCTCATGCAGTGCCAGTGAGGAGAATGGGTTAATTTTCCCGCTTTGAAAGAAATCGAACTACAGCTATGATGAGTTTGAGTGCCTCCCTGACCCTCATCATTGCACCCAGGGTCCACCATGATGCCATACAGAGTGCCAGGAAAAAAACGCAAAGCCAGGCACTGGGCCTCCGCATTGAGAACGAAAAGTTTAAAATAATAGGTTCTTCAGCGCTAAATGATGTTTGGTTCCAAGGATCCTTGGAGCTATGGTTTTCTTTGTTCTGCCAAAGGAAAAAGGAAATACATCAGGAAGCTGGGCCAGTCCACAGGAAGTCTCACTTGAGCTGATAAAAGGAACTGATGTGAGGTGGCTGGGGATGCAGTTATAAGTCAATCAGCCTTGAAATAACAAGAAATGCTATTCAGGAGAAACTGGAGCCTGAAGTTAGCCTTTCTCGATGATTTCCTTTTAACCCTGCAAAACATTCCTTTCTTTGTGTTTTATAGAACCACCCCAAAACCAGGGCTTTTTTTTAGTGTGTGTAGTTAGTGTGTGTATATGAGTGAAAGAGAATGAAAAAGACAGCAAGAGTTAGAGCTGGAGAGAGGAGGAGAAAACACAGAAGGGTACAGAAGGAGGTATTGTCAAGTCACAGAATATGCTATTCTCTACTGAGCTACAAAACTTTTTTTTTTTTTTTTTAATCATCTTGGTAGCTCATTAAAGTAAAACAGAACCTGTTGGTTTCATCCTCACCTGCCTGCCTGCTCTCCAGTATACCTGCCAGCTAAGTCAGGCTCACCTGGGGAATAGAGGGCTGAGGCCTTCTTCAGGAGAGGGTGTGGAGGGTGGAGCGAGGCCACGAATCTGCCCAGTGCGGACTGAGGGTGGGAGTCTCTTAGACAAACACCACCGCCACCTGCAAGGTCCTCAAGAGATGGGTTGGACGTGTGTGTGGCAAACTGGCTACAGATCACGGTGGCTAAGCTCTATGAATTTCAGAGGCTAACAGGACAAAGTCCAAATCATTGCTTTTCCACTTTCTATCTTGATGGGCTTGGGTAAGTTACTTCACCTCTCCAAAATGAAAAGAGTACATACAGCATAGGACTGTTACAAGGATCAAAAGGGAATGTGTCCTAGAGAACAGACTTGTGGTTGCCAAGGGGAGGGGGGGAAGGAGGCAGGAGGGATTGGGAATTTGGGTTGAATAGATGCAAACTATAATATGTAGAATGGATAAACAACAAGGTCCTACCGTATAGCTCAGGGAACTATGTTCAATATCCTGTGATAGACCAAAATGGAAAAGAATATGAAAATGAACGTACGTATATGTATAACTGAATCACTTTGCTGTACAGCAGAAACTAACACAACATTGTAAGTCAACTATACTTGAATTAAATAAATTTTTTAAGAAGTATGTCCATAAAGGTGAAAACAGATATTGGCACATAGTAAGAGCTCGATAAATAGCTCCTTCTTTTTCTTCTTCTGACTGTGATTACCCATCCTCAACGCTATTCCCCTCAGATGGAAGGTGAGTGCATCTCTTACTCTCAGGTGAGGGGTAAGGAAAAAAATGGCCTCAGCAAGGGCCATTGGGGCTCATGCAAAATGGTGGGTGATATGGTTTCAAACTGAACTAGGGCCTTTCAGGGTTGACTGTGTTTGCCCAAAGCCTAGCACCACTTCCTGTTTTAAGAAGAAGAAAAAAAAAAGCCTCTCAGAAAACTCATTAAGAGACTCAAAATTCTTTCTGGACATCAAATATGTCCTCAAAATAAAAAATGTTTTTTTTTTTTTTAAAGAGTTAAGTGTAAATGAATCAAAACCAGACGAATTCAATTTCCCTTCAATTAAACAGAACTTTAAAAAGCCCAAGGAAAAGGCACTTGGGACCAAATGTGTTTTGGGTTTTAAATGAGACCAAATTTTGGGAAAGAGTGTGAGACCCCAAAGCAGAGTCAGGCCCCATTGTTAGCTTACATTAATGCAAAGGGATTAACACAGCTCCAGTGTCACTTGGTAATAAAAACACCAGCTCACAGAAATTCAGGAAGCACCTCCTAAGACCCCCAGCCTCCAACTGGCCGCAAGAACACTCTATGACTTATCCTTGGGATTGTGGAGAAGAGCCACATGGGCCCAGATGGAACTTCTGTGAGAAGTTCAGTCGCCCACGTCCCCAAATAAGAAATGCTTTTAAAGCCTGCCTGGAATCAGAGTCTTATAAACACGGGAGCTAAAAGAAACTTTTGAAATCGTACCTTCAATTTATAGATGAGAACATCTTTAACATGAGGAAATTTACACAAATGCTGATGGTGTGAAGTGACTTGTTTAAGATCTCAGAGCTCGTTTGGGGTAGAACTGGAGCTAGAATTCAGGTCCCCGGATCCTTGGCTGGACAATTTTTCTCCATATTTTACTGTGAAAGTGGCATTCCCAAATCTCTGAGATCAGCACACTGGGGCTAGAATGATGGTGCTCAGCTTACTTGTTACAAATCTATTTCTAATTGTCCCTCTTCATTTTTTACATCAGTTTTTTAAATTATAAAAGTAATATATACTAGTGATTGAAAAAGCCAAACACCACATGTTTATAGTGTGAAAAGTAAAAGTCTACTTTTCCCTGCCCAAAGGCAGCCACTGTTTAAAAAAAACCAAAACAAAAAACCAAAACAAAGCAAAACATTGAAAACGCACACATATGTATGATTATTTATGCATAGACAATTTCTGGAAGGGTCTATCCAGAAACAAACAAACAAACAAATAAATAAATAAATATTTTCAATTTTTTTTACAGAAATGGGACCACATATTTTGTAATTTGCATTTTCCCATGTATTAGTATACCTTGGAGAACTTTCTAAGTCAGTGTATATTGACAATTGATTTTATTCCATTCAACAATTGCATGATTTTTTTTATATGAGTCTTCTAAAATTTATTTATCTAGTTCCGTATTGATGGACGTTTAGATTCTTTCCAGTTTTGGCCATTTCAAACAATGCTACAATAAACATCTTGTATGTGTATCTTTGGTATCCGAGTGAACATGTCTGTGTGATACATTTTTAGATTTGGAATTATTATCAAATTTGTATAAATACTTAACATCGCCATAATTGTTTCCAAATTGCATTCCAGAATGAGTGTAGCAAGTTAGAGTTCCACCAGCAGGGATAGAGAGCGATATTTCCCCTTATTCTTTCTAACATGAGGCATTATAAAGCTGTTTTTTTTTTTTTTTTTTTTTTTTTTTTT
>NW_020172768.1:4987621-4990125 GCF_003031525.2 Neophocaena asiaeorientalis asiaeorientalis | reverse complement strand
TTTTTTTTTTTTTTTTTTTTTTTTTTTTTTGTGTGGTACGCGGGCCTCTCACTGTTGTGGCCTCTCCAGGCTCCGGACGCGCAGGCTCAGCGGCCATGGCCCGCGGGCCCAGCCGCTCCGCGGCATGTGGGATCCTCCCGGACCGGGGCACGAACCCGTGTCCCCTGCATCAGCAGGCGGACTCCCAACCACTGCGCCACCAGGGAAGCCCTATTAAGCTGTTTTAATCTGTGCTATCCTCATAGGTAATAACTGTTGGAACTTCATTAATTTCATTTGAATGTATACATGCTTGAGATTCTTTTCATATGCTTCTTGGCCATTTGCATTCCTTTTTCTAGCAGTTATTTGTAGCATTTTTGCCTATTTTTCTGCTAAGAGGTCTACCTTTTGTTTATTGATTTGTAAATGGCCTTTATATCTTAGGACACGTGCCCTCTGTTTGATGTATGGGAAATATTTTTTCTCAGTTTCTCATTTATCTTTTCACTTTACTGATGGCATTTTTGTGTGTGTGTGTGTGTGGTACGCGGGCCTCTCACTGTTGCGGCCTCTCCCGTTGCGGAGCACAGGCTCCGGACGCGCAGGCCCAGCGGCCATGGGTCACGGGCCCAGCTGCTCCGCGGCATGTGGGATCCTCCCGGACCGGGGCACAAACCCGCGTCCCCTGCATCGGCAGGCGGACTCTCAACCACTGCGCCACCAGGGAAGCCCGGCATTTTTCTTTACATTAATATATAGAGGAATTAGAGCTGAGAAAGGGAGAATAAGAAGAAGAAGTTTCCTTGGCTGAAACCCTGGACTTCCAAAAATGTCCATACAATGGACTAGTATCGCCAAGAATAAAGGGTCAATGGAAATTATAAGCTGGGTGTTACTCTTGGGAAAATGTGCCTACATTTCCTTATAATAAAAAGCCACAAATAAAGATTCCCCCAGTGAGTACTGCTTCTTTTGGAAACTCCAATAGTCAGAGCTTAAAATCAGTAAGCAGAGAAACTTCTACTCTCTAGAAGCCTGGAAGAAACAGCTGAAGGCATCCTGCTCTTGTTCATTTATGTGGAGTTCTGCGGCGCACGGTGCCTCGCAATGGTTTTCAACACTTAGTTGAATGAGTAAACGCACGAATATGAATTAAGTGATAAATACCTGAAGACAAAAGGACTCTCAGGCATAAGAACTTTGATGTAAGTATATGCATCTATATAGATTGCAAAAGCACTGACAGCTCACGAGCTGAGTAATTTTATATTAACCTGTTTGTTTTCACATTTCTGCTACATGAACAATATTGCAACATTGTTCATTCTCAGACTTCTTCCCGTGAAAAATCAGTGAATTCCCATACATTCGGACCTACCAACCCTGCTCCTGGTATGTTAGATTCCAGTAGACACGAGAAAACCACATATGTCTAGAAATGCAGAGTCCAAGTTCCCGTGACACCTGTAATGCTGGCCGCTTGCAAGTGTGCGCTGGGATGTGACATACCGTCTTTTGTTGCCTGGGACACATGGCACTGTCTGAGTAAATGGGCCCTGCTGTGGGGAACACATTTCACAGTTCAAGTCTGCATTCTCTTGGAAGTGGCTTGAAAAATTACATACTCTGGAATTTTGATCATGATCTAAATGGCAGGCACATTGCTCCCCAAAGATGGGGACTGTCTCAAATATTCAGTATTTTGGTTCATTTTTGTGGGTATAAGCCATTTTGAAGCTGTTATAAAGTTGATCTGAATTATCTGAAAGTGCATCTGAACACATAATCTCTGATCCTGCTTGGAAAGATGGTGATAACTCTCTGAGTTTTGGGTTTGCTTGGGTGCAATGTCAGTATTTCTAAGTGCGGTGACGGGCCCAGCAAACCGATGAAAGTCTGTCAGATCTGTCTGAATTTCCATAGAAATTGGATTTGAGTTTCAGGGAAACAACTTTTCCTTTTGTCTCTTCTCACTTACTCTCTGCTAACTCATTCTCAAAAGGAACTAAAGTGGTAGCCCAGGATAGATGGCCCCCGTTGAAAAGACAGCTTGTGGTGAAATCTCTAGAACAACTACGAAAGAACACACAATCAAAGGAGGGAAAGGATAATCACACTTTTATGAGATCTGGTGAAACAGAGTTTCTCCTCCCTCTCTTGACTCCATATTTAATAAACAAACATCTTTAAACACAGCTGATAGCATGGTCTGGGGGCCTGAATTTATCACTGGTTTTCTAATCCTTTCTGCTGCTCACTTCTTATGGCCTCTGATAAGTGATGCAGCCGCTTCCATCTCCATTTCTTAAGGAGCAGGATGAGAACAGGAAGTCTTCTGAAATTTGTACAATTACCTAGATCATCCCTCTATTAAAAATTTTGTGATTCCTCCTTTCTATGTATTTGGTAAGACCCAAGTTCTTTCTTATGGTATTTAAGGTCGTCCATAATCTAATTCCACCCAATATTTCCACTCTTACCCTCTCCTTCATCTGCCCCCCCCCCCCCCCAACAAAAATTTT
>NW_020172768.1:4981017-4987262 GCF_003031525.2 Neophocaena asiaeorientalis asiaeorientalis | reverse complement strand
TCATATCCCCCCCCCCCCCGCAACAAAAGTATTCCACTTTCCTAGAAAGCCCCTGAACCATATCTTCCTGGGCAAGTCCTACCCATCCTTCAAAGCCAAGAGGCAGTGTGACTGGTGTGTAGAAAAAAACAAGTATTCTGTAAACAGAAACCCTGGGCTCGAAAACCAAATCTGTCACCTATTAGCTGTCATCTTAGGCTAGTTACCTAACCTCTCTGAACCTTCATTTCTCCCCGATAAAACAGAGTTGTGACAATATTACTTCCCATAGGGTTGTTTTGAGGATTAAATGCAAGGGTGTATGTGAAAGTACTTTGTAAACAGAAGGGACTAAACACATAACTCTCATTATTCGGTCTTTCTGTGTCTCTCCAGTTGAAATTGCTCTTTCGTTCCTTGAGGCTAGCAGAACACTACTGCATTCTGCTGTGCAAACACACACACACACACACACACACACACACACACACACACACACACACACGGCTTCTCCTCCTGCTCTGTCTCGAGGGCGGCAGCCCTTTTGCCACCAGCCTGGTGTCTTGATAGCATTTTTTTTTTTTTTTTTGCGGTACGCGGTCCTCTCACTGTTGCGGCCTCTCCTGTTGCGGAGCACAGGCTCTGGACGTGCAGGCTCAGCGGCCATGGCTCACGGGCCCAGCCGCTCCGTGGCATGTGGGATCTTCCCAGACCGGGGCATGAACCCGCATCCCCTGCATCGGCAGGCGGACTCTCAACAACTGGGCCACCAGGGAAGCCCTTGATAGCATTTAATAGCTAGTTCAGCTCCTGCCTAACAGCCATGCAGCAGACCTACTGACCTACATTGCTACAGCTGGCATCAGCTAACGATGCCAATGGGATTAAGATGACAAATTCCCATAAGGCCAGCTAGCTTTGTACGGAAAAGGGTTATTCCATAGATTGTCTAATTCTGTCAAATGTCCAAGATATTGGTCCTACAGGTGATAATGTGGGGATAGACACACCCCATCCATTGCCTCCGGGGAAACATCTCAAAGTCCGTGGGCTACTGATGTTGGGTCTATCAGGTCAGTAGAAGAATTAGAGTGACATCACTTAGTAATACTGTCCCACTGATGAATTAGCACATGAATGGGATGAACACTATAGATAAACATCATTAAAGCAACAGAAAATGAAACAGTGTGTAGTCTTCTGCAGAGAGAAAGACACCTGCACAGCTCTGAGATTTCCAAAAATGCTATTATGGCTGGTTGAAGATTTTGTGAGATGTGTGTGTGTGTGTGTGTGTGTGTGTGTAGATAGTGGCCAATGGCCTTTAGTCTTCTCAGTTTGTCACAAAACAACAAACAAAAGATAGAAAGACTGTTTCAAGACAGGCCAAAAAAGGAAAGTCTTGTTATTCAAAACTAAACGAAACAGAAAAAATATTCTATACCTACATAATGCAACTGCATGTCTCAAATGAATGAAAATAGTAGGGGTTTGTTTTTCATTCTAACTCTAGACAGTTGGACCCTAATCTGAAAATCTTTCTATCAAGCTTCAGGTAGAATGAGACTTTTCCCACAGAAGACGAGGACCTTGCCGATGGCCTGAGTGTTGACCTACAATTTGGGGATATCTTCTGACGTTTGAGGGAGGATAAAGGCCTCAGACCATTCGAAATCCTGCCTGGTGGTTCATCATCATCAAATTTTCCCAACTCTTTTTTTTTTTTTTTTGGCTGGGGCAACTCAATGCTAGAATTTGTCTAATATTACATTTCTAAAAAAGAGGTTTGGTTTAAATCAACCACCTTTCAAAACCAATACCAAATTAACTGGTTGACCCCAAAGAGAAAGAGACATCGAAATCTTAAATCTTACATAATGTGGTTATTATTGAAGACCTACTTAATACACAGACTACATATCTTGGGCCACAAGATATGTTCTAATGCATCTGAATATATTTTATTTAAATAGTCAAATGTTCAATTATTAAAAGAATTGAAATAGGAATTCAGCCCACCTGTCCCTGGTCTGTAGAGCGGCCTATTGGCTATTTAAGTAAAATACTCTATTTTTTGTTGTCTCCTGATTATGGAGACCTTGTTTGTCTACAGAAAGAGAAGGGTTTATTTTGGAAAAATAAAAAAATATATTATGTAAAAATCCTATTCAGAAATTTGGGATTTTCTTATGAATTATGGAAATAATTCAAGATGGTAGCAGTACATTTTTCATTAAATAACAGAAGTGTCTTTAGTCTAAAGAGTCAGATTCTCCATGATATTTTTTAAAACCTTATCTCTCTGTCTCTGTCCCTCTCTGTGCGTCTCTGTTTCTGTCCCTCTGTCTGTCTGTCTGTTTCTCTTTCGCACACACACACGCACACACACAGAAACACACTGCCCCCAGGGTTCTATAACTCATAAAAATGTAAAGAAAGCAAATAAAATGTTCATGGTATAGTGGAAAGAACACTAGCCTGAGGGTTAGGAGCCCTGCATTCTCACCTTGACTCTGTCACTAGTCAGCCATGTGATCTTGGATAATTCAGTAAACTCTGGGCCTCAGTTTCCCTTCTCATAAAAGGAGGATATGCAGCTAAATAAGCTCTAAAGCTCTAAAGTTGCAAACCTGAAAACTTGAAGTTGCACAGCAGCCGAAGTGGTAGAAATTATTCGCAAACAAATAGGATTCATCGTCGGGTAACTCCCCGAGGGAGGCAATTCTATGTGGTCACGGGACAGAGAAAAAGACACAGCCTGTTTCGCCTGGAGTTCTCATGAATCTAGGCGCTACGAGGGTTAAAAAACAAAAAAAAAGATGCAGGTGGGTGAGCGGTTCACTCTCAGAGTGAAGACAGCATCCACGTCTAATGACAGAAGTAAAGTCTTTGTTCCCGGGTATCCATCTCTCTACTGCTTTCTCCCGGGATCCCATCCTGAAGTTTCCCGTCTGGACATGCACTGTCAGTGGTAACCTGCAGCCTGGGCCAGTCTGGCTCATTGACTCTGCTGGTTTTCAAAGCCCAGCTGTCACCTCAACCCTCCTTTCCCATTCTGCTCTCCCAACATGCACTGGTTGTGTGATGCCGAGGTAAAGGGTGAAAGCTGATAGTATCTCTGCCCAACTGCCACTTCATTGCAAGCATCCTCCCTGACCATTCTGGCTGACACAACCACATCGCTTTCCATTCCCTAACCTGATTTACTGTTCTTCAGAAGTTGTATCACCCTGGACATAGAATTATTTATTTATGTGTCTGTCACCTCCGCCACAGTGTAAATTCCAGCAGGGTTTTGACCCCTGTTTTATCCTCAACACATAAACCAGAGCCTTGGAACATAAGAGACCCCTAATTAAGATTCATAGCATTAATGAAATACCTATTATAATAAATCCATACCTATGATCTAATTTTCTGGCCAATCGATCCCCACAAGCCCTGTCCCCAAGGAGAAATCCAACTAATGTACAGTCAACGAAGGTACCAAACTTCATTGAATCCTTACTGTGACCTATGGTAAGGAGGTTCTTTGGCCCCATTTTACAGATGAGAAAACTGAGCCTCCAGGAGCTTAGTGCCTTGCTATAGGACACGCAGCAACTGAGCAGCAGAACTGAGAATGAACCCAGGTTTTCTGACTCGGAGTCCCCAGTTCATTTCCCTATTTCATTCACCAGGTCTGCATTTTCTCTGACTGTTTCCCCATCTTTAATGGTACAATGTGCATTGACTGAATCAAGCTTCCCTAGATGAAATAAGGAGATTCAATTGAAGACTGCCTAGAACTAAGGTGCAGTTTTGGAAAACAGGTCATTCTTAAGGCAGCAACCAGTATCACGTGCTTTTCAACAACTGATACCATCACCGTGGGGAGCAGGGTGGTACAGGGTGTTGTTTAATATTTAGGCTAACTTATCTGTGGCAGAAGAACAGTAGAAGGCCTCCTGCAAATTTTGGTGCTCCCACCGTGATGCTCGGAGCCTTCCCAGGAGACTTTCTTGGAGAGAAGAGAGCGTAATACAGAAGGACTTACTATAACAAGGGTGATGAAGTTAAGATTTTGTAATCACAGGAAGTTGTGCAAATTACGCACAAAGTAAAAAGCTTCTGCAAAGGAATTCAGACTTCCCTGGCATTCTGGACCAAACAGGTCCCCAGTGATGAGACCCAGAGGTATTTTGAAATATAAGTATGCTTCATATATGAGGAAGAAATACGCAGGTGCATAAAAATCACATGCCAGAATTAGTCGAAGATGACTTGTCAAGGCCATTCAAACTGGGAACACACATTCTGAATCTGTGTCTACAAATTCGACATGGTATGTGGTGTCTTCTGACCTCTCTCAGCCTAGAACTGGATTTCGTGGACATGTAGGTACATGTTCTTGCAAGAGCATGTGAGCGTGATATTTTAGGAACTGAAAGGATTGGAAAGGCACTATTGTAGAGGTAATTTAGTCCCACTATTTCACTTTTACAAAGAGTTTGAAGCTCATACTGGCTGAATGGACTGTGCATCCTCGCACAGAGACCAGAAGTCCCCTGGCCTCTCCTTGTCCACTGTCTTCTCCAAACACAGCATTTGAACCAATGTGGGATTGGGGTCTGGGAACCCCGAGATCCGAAGGTCACCCGTGAACAGGAAACTGTGGCTTTCACACAATCTCAATACCAAAATATACACTAAACACTCAATCCTTCAGAACGCTGGGCAGTGAAGAAGCCTGCTTGAAAAGCCACTGCTCTGCCCACCAGCAGACCAGCCAGGCAACCTGGATCAGAGACAAGGGTGCTCCGGGGGAGGGTCTGGACAGGACTCACAGGCCCCCATCACCCAGGTGAGAAGGAATCCTGTCACTCCCACCCTGGCATGAAGTGCCAGGGTCCTGGTCTAAGCTTGTTCTCCTTGACGGCCATGCCAATCCCTGTGTATGCAGCTAAAGAGGTTAGCACATCCTGGGTTCACAGACCACAGCTTCCTCCTTACCCTCAGGGCCTGTGCCGAGAGGTCTGAGCATCGGGGAGATATTGCTTCACTTCTCCTTAGGGTGTCCACATCAAGACCCTGGAGCCATCTTACCACCCTTCCGGGTCAGCTGGGGGCCTTCTGGGTAAGTGGCAAGCCTCCTAGTGAGAGGGAAGTTTTCTGGAGCGGAGCATCTTATTACTAAACCAGGGATACTGAGACACTTGCATGCACCCACCAATGAGAAGAGAAACTGGCATGAAATGACCGATGGGTAACCACCTCCCTACAGGAATGCCCTCTCACCCATGCACTTTAAACTGGAGGAACCCAGGCTCACAGAGGCTCCCTTCAACCCAATACAATCAGTAATCTCATCTCCACATTTTCAAGTTCCTGCTGTTGGTGCCTTTTACTTAAGTCAGCATATTTCAAACTTTCAGAGAGAGAGAGAAAAAAAAACTTAGAAAATAAAAACCACTACCCCACCCAAATGATAAAAATCTCCTGAATTCTCCAAGCCCAACATCCTCTTCCTCAGCCCTGAGCAAAGACTTGATTCCTCTGGGTTCTGGGAATGGCGGGCTTTGCCAGTCCCCACCTCACCAGCCTAATAGCTTTTCCAGACCGACTCGGGCTTGGTGTTGGGGGACAGCCTCGCAGCCAACTGCCGGTCCCATTCATTCCTCTCGGGCCTCTTAAGGCCAGTCTCATTAGGGGCTGTCCCTCCTCTCTGCTTCTGGCTCCACTTCCCCCTTCCAGAGGGAGCAGGCAGTCAACCCTCGTGAAGTCTGCGGTGAAACCCGGACCCTCACCCGTCCCTCTGGGCTGCACTTGGTAACGTGGACCCAGGCGCGAGGCGCGGGGTGAGGCTAGGGGCTGGGGGGTAGTAGGCAGTCGTCCGGGCCGCCGGCTCAGGGCCGCTCACTTTAGGAGGAGCGGCTCCGCAGGCGCGGGACCCTCTTCGAGAGGCCGGTGGGAGCCCGGGCGCGGAGCGCGGGAGCCGGGCGTGCGGAGCGGCGCGGACCGGCCGGGAAAAAGATGCCCCGGCGGAGGAGCGGCGAGGCCGGCCCGTTAGTCCCGAGAAGCCGGCAGCTCCCGAGCGCCGAGAGCCCGGCAACAGAAGTACCAAGAGGAAGGGAAACCGGCCCGCGCTGACATGTAAACAGGGCTTCCATCTGGAGCAGCCCGCGCACACAGAGCCCCAGACACTCACTCGCACCCCGATCCGCCTGCAAGCAATCCACTTGCCTGCCCCTGGGCCCTCCCGGCAGGGGCCCGGGCTGCTGGCTGCT
>NW_020172768.1:4980357-4980911 GCF_003031525.2 Neophocaena asiaeorientalis asiaeorientalis | reverse complement strand
GCTCCGGGCAAGGGGTGCGGGGGAGATCGCCCTCGGCGGGGAGCCCGGCGGCTCGCCCCCGCCTGCGAGACTCGCCACACGAGCGCGGGAGGAGACGGCGCGAAGCCGGGGCGCGGAAGGAAGGGAGAGTGGCCACGTCTTCCGGGACCCCGGCGCCCCGCGCCCAGCCTGCCCGCCGCCTCGCCGCCCCGGCAGACCCCAGCGCTCCGCGCCCACCGCCCGGTCGCTTACCTTAATAGTCCCGTCCATTTGGCCAAGTCTGCAGCCGAGCCCCCCAATATTCCACACATTGACCCGGTTACAGCCTGACCTCGCAGCCCCTTCGGATTAGCCCGGCGCGGCCTCTCTGGCGCCCTGGGCCCTCCCTGCGTGCCCCCCGCGAGCGCCCTGCCCTCGCTCCCCTGTGCACGTTTGTTGTTGTAGCGGAGCGAAAAAGAGACAGTTAACCGGATGAAACTTTTTTTCAGCTAATTTTGGGAAGTGACTTCACTTTGCGAATGGGGAGGAAGTCCTATCTCTCTCTCTCTCTCTCTCTCTCTCTCTCTCTCTCTCTC
>NW_020172768.1:4978811-4980255 GCF_003031525.2 Neophocaena asiaeorientalis asiaeorientalis | reverse complement strand
TCCCTCGTCTTCCCTCTCCCCCCCTCACACCCCCTCTTCCTCCCCTCCGCGGGTCCTGCTTTTCGCATCACACACACTATATAAATACACGCGGAGATGCCCAGATACATTCATGCGCTGCGCCCACAGGATACTTGCTCCCGGGAGATAACAGCGAGCTGGGAACAATGCCGGGGTCCACGCCCAGCGCCCGCGCCCTGATTCCCGCAGTCTGCATGCCTCCCCCCACACCTTCCCCCAAAGTCCAACACCGAACGCCTTTGGCCTCCTTCCTTTCCAGGGGCCGTTGGCCGAAGGTGGCCCTCCTGACTCATTCACTTTCCGTTTCTTCCCACAGATACGTTCATTAATGTTTTTTCCAGCCGAGTCAAACTTGTTCTGGGGTTGGGGGGGAGGCGGGGGGCGGGAGAGTTTACTCGGGCTGGGGATAACCTGGAGCCTACTGCCCGGGAAGATCCGGACGCAGACCGAAGCCGACCAACCATTAGAAAGTGCATCCAATGGGAATTTTTCCACTCGGGCCCTCGGCTGCGGAGTCGCGCAGACTCCCGGAGCGGCTCACCCATCGACGCGGACTCGGGGCGGTTTCGGACGGACCCCGGCAGTCGGGGGCGTGGACTCGGCTCCCAGCGAGCTGTGAGCGGAGAGACGCACGCGGGGAGGAGCGCCTCGGCCCCTCTGCTACTGGGGAGGTCCCGGCGCCCGCCGAGGGCCGGGACCTGCGGCACCCCAGACTACTGCTCCGCGCCTTCTAGGGTCAACTCCCTGGCACATACCCCAACCCGATGGCCCAAGCCCTGGCACTCGGGTCAAAGCCGCCTATGCAATGCCACCTTGGGCCCCAAGAAACCTACACTACGGAGAGACGATCCCTCCAGGCTGGCCGGCGGGTCTCCAAAGCACAGCAGGCAACATCCCCACACCGACCCAGACTTCTCCCGGGTGAGACCCCCGGGGCCGGGGCTCCAGACCATCATCCCCACCCCGCCGTGAGGCCAACCTCCCCTCGGCCCGCCTTGTCGGGCCCCGCCACCCGGAGACCTCCCGGGTCCCTCCGCAGTGCCGCCGCCCGCTCCAGTTGGCGCAGCGAGGGGACCCCCGGGCGCTCTCGGCCTGACTCGCTTCTCCCCGACCTCCTCCGAAACAGGTTACCTTGTCCACGCTCTCCAGACCACGCTTTGGACTTTCTCACTTTTATTTAAGAGTCCACCCGGAGAAAGAGGAAAAAAAAATCCAGAGGAGATCCGAGTCAATTGGAAAGAAAAATTTTCAAAAGGGTGTCCACAGCGGCGAAAAAGGTGACTTATTAATTCTTTATTTCTTCAGGAGCAGTTGAGCCCGAGAGCTCGCTGGCCTCCCTCCCTCCCCCCACCCCCTTCTCGAAATTAGTCTCATCAATTCAGCTCCAATTTTGGGTTCGAATACAGACACGGGTCTGAACGTG
>NW_020172768.1:4847207-4978666 GCF_003031525.2 Neophocaena asiaeorientalis asiaeorientalis | reverse complement strand
CCAGGGGTCTGCTCGGGGGCTCCCCTGGGACCGCCACATCTGGTTACCGCTAGCGGGGTCAGTCCCCCCCTTTGCCTGGGGCCACCAGTTCTGGAGTTCAATTAAAAGAAATCAGGCTTAACCCTTTCCTCCCCTCGGCCCCGACGCCCGCCCTCTCTCTCTTCCCTTCAGCGTTTCCACATGCTTTCCAGAGAGGAAAGAGGTTAAAGGGAAAGGAAGAATGAATTACATCCTTTCAAACCCCAAATTGTTTCCTTTTCAGCCCAGACTCTGCCGACCTTCAAACGACAACAAGGCTTTCAGAAGGGAGCGGGGAAACCGCTTCCCACACGGACCTGACCAGAAACCCGGCACCCCCGGCCACATTCCCCCTCTTTCAGGCAGAGAGAACTCCAGTCTACCGCCGGAGGCCCCCTTCCTGGTGCTGGGCAAACACTCAGGCCGTTAAAGGCCATTGCAGGCCAGCCAGCGTCTCCCCCTTCTACACCCGGTCTTCCTAATACTTGAGAAGGCACCTCTGTGGCAAAACATTGGCCAGGTGTCTCTTCCCAACTCCTGTCCAGCCTGGCAAATAACAGATTGGCTTCACTGCTCTGATCAGTAAGTCACCCCAACATCTCTAGTACCCCCAACTCCTTTTAGCAGGAGCTGCCTCTCCCCTAGAGAGAACTCAGTGTGGAACTAGATTAAAAGGAGGACTTGCCCTCCTGTGTGAGCTGTGGAACTCAACAGCCCTTTCCGTTTCTGCCTGTAAAACCAAAGCTTCTGGCAATTTTGTAATTTTGAAGATGGTGGGGAGGGGAAGAGGCTGGCACTGGTACAGCTGTCACCCCTTAGTGACTCACTGGCTGGCACTGGGGCCGCGGCTTTGAGTGTTTACCAGCCCCTCTGTCAGAAGCTCCTGTCTATTCACAAGGTCCTCCACCCAGAAAGAAGAAGCCCCCCAACTCTGAAGAGCCCTCTGAGGGAATCTGAGTCTCCCTGTGACCCGCACTGGCATGGCAGTGGGCAGGGCTGCCCACTTATGTAACTCTGGGTTTGATGTCCCACTCCACTGCTGCTGCTGCTTTTTTAAATCCTGAAGGGGGAAAAAAGCCCTAACCAAACACAACAGTAAACAAGTCTGCCCTGTTTAATGTGGTAACCACCAGACATCTGGAAAGATGGTTTGATCCTGGCAGCTCACATTGTTTTCACGAGCAGCCAAAGAGAATATTTCGAATGTTTGCATTGAGACAAATTGATAGAGAGCCTGTGGTGAAGCAGCTACAGATGAAAACGGTCTTGGAGCTGGGGAGGGGGAATCCTTCCCCTTCTCTCTCCTCACCCCCCTTCTGCCCTCTCCCCTCCCCCTCCTCTCCCTTCTCCTGGCCCAGCTAGGGGCTGGTTACCCCAGCCCACGCATTTGCTCACACCCTCTTTCCTGGCTCACCAGAGACTGTCCTGCCTCTCCCTTTCCCAGACTGGGCAGGGCTGGTGACCAGGAGCTGATGCCCAATACCGTCCTGCCCACTCCACCAGCCCCGGCTGGCTTTCAAGTCAGGGGAAGCTCACAGCCAAACCCGCACTGAAAACAAAAGCCAGCAACCGGGGGTCGGGGCTGCGGGGGGCGAACCAACAAAAGAGCCCACCACACGTTTCTGAGTCTAAGGTCACTTGCAGAACGCATGCCCACGGGGGCGAGCACTCAGGGAACCTTTGGACTTGGAGCATTTTCATTGCAACTGTGGTGGGGCGACTTGCCTCGCACCATCCGCACTTGACAATATTTTCAAAGATGCGGAAGTCCTGCTTCCCCCGGGAGGGGAGCGGCGGGGTGAAACGTGTCTTGGCTCGCTCAATGTCAGCCCTTTTGACCCGGTCAAGACTTTCCAGACGCGGCTTCCCGGGCTTCTTCGGTCCCAGCCCGGGTTGGGGGTGGGAGGACGCGACAACCGGAGCCGGGTCCCTGGGGTGCCTCCAGACCTCGGGACCTCCGGTCACTTGAAACCCCGAAAGATGCCAGGCTTGGCAGGGCGTCTCGGGCGGGTCCTTCCCCTTTCGTCCTCCCTCCTCCCGGCCCCTAACTCCAAAATGCACAACTGCAGCTTCAAGTGTCTGGCCCCTCGCTCGAGGCCATAATTAATTTGAGATTTATTTTTATTGGAGAACTCGAGTCTCGTCTGACCTTAGCCAAACAAGGCAGCTCGAGCCGCCCCTGGATGCGCTTGAATGCCGGGGAATATTTCTGCAGGAAGGCTCTGCAGGCGCGCCTGCTTTGAATTTGTTTCTCAGACTTCATCGACTCACAGATTGAAGGAAGATTTAGAGCCTCTGCTGGCCCGGCCCGCTCCCCACGCTCGTTCTTGCCTTAGCGCCAAGAGGGTTCAAAACGCTACGTGGGAGGCCGCGGCGGCGGGAGGGCCCGGGAGGGGGAGGGTCTCTGCGCCCCGAGCCCCTGGCGCTCCGGGGCCGGGTCCCCAGACCACGCGGCGTCGAGGAGGAAATCCCAAGGGAGTCCGAGACTGACCAGAGAGCGCAGGCTGACAAGAGGTGGAGACCAGCCAGGTGCCGGGACCCTCACCCGGTGGCGGCGCCTAGACGGGGGCTTTGGGGGAAGGGAGAATTCAGCCTTTCCAAATCTCCAGCCGCCCTGCCTCCCAGCCGCCCCAAACAGCATGCAAAGTACAGACCTGTGTCCTTGAAACGCCGTTTCAGGACCTGCCGGCCAGATGCTGCCCCTGGGCCGTGCCGTTGCGAACATTCGGGGGCTACCAGCCTCTTTTCCTCTGGTTGGGGGGAGTCTCCCCCAGAATGCAGCGTGGGCTGAACCAGCACGCTGGTTGGAGGGGGAGCGAGAACAAGGAGTCTGGGAGACTCGTAAAGAGGGAAAGTGGGGGACCCTGCCAGTCTCTAGTGGGGCGGCGAGAGGTCTTCGGGGATGTGCTCCTGGCGCTGGAATTGCCAAGTGCTTTGCCCAGTGCAGGCACCTCGCAAGGACATGGTCAGGTTTCCTCCACTGGGTCTCCTGCCTCTCCCCGATACCTGCAAGTGGAACGTCCTGGTCGAACATTCGCATTGGGAAACCTTGGGTTTATATTCTAGCTCTGCATTTACCAGCTCTGTGGCCTTGGACAAGTTCCTTAACCTCTCTGTGCTTCAATGTCGCATCTGTACGTTGGCTTTATAATAGGATCTACCTCAAAGGGCTGTGGTAAAGATGGAGTGAGTGTCTAGAGCTCGCTTGGCGGTCAGCACAACTTCGCCCTTATTGTTTGTATCTTGGCTCTGCCCCTTGTAAGCTAGATTACATTAACCTCTCAATGCCTCAGTTTCTCATCTGCAAAATGGACCACCTCCTAGCGTTGTTATTAATATTAAATAAGTTAGTACAAATACAATGCTCTCCCCCTTTTCACCTTTCTCTTGCTCTTTCCAGCCTCAAATCCGCCCTACGCTCTCTCCTGCGCGGTCCTCCTTGAGCACTTGGAACCCAGATCGCTGCCCGGGTGGAGTGGGCACCCTTGATTCCCCAGGGCCCGGCTAGTCTCCTGGCTCCTGGGGCCCCGGGCGCCTGGACCTGCTGTGTTTGCCAATAATATCGGAGCCGAGTGCTGAGGCGGGATGGCCGGGGCTTGGCGGCCAGAGACTGTTTGTGCCCCTCTGGCAAATGGTAGGCGTAGGGAGCCTGCGGAACAGACCCAAGATTGTCACCGCCACGCGGACCTCCCGACCTCATCAATGCATCTCTTTGTGCAACAATACAAACTTTGTGGCTGCCGAAAAATCCATTTTTTCCCCTTGAAAGGAGCTCCTGCGGCGAGCGGCTCCCCTGGCGGCCGGAGCTCGTAGACTGCCGCCCCTCTCCCCCTCCCCCAGCGGCTCCCTCCACTCGCCGGGGCCCGTTTGCTTTCTCTCTGACTCTTGGCCTGGGTCAGGCTCCCGGGCTCCCACTTGCCCCTCTGGGTCATCCTTAAGCCTTTGGGTCCCCGGGTGTGTGCAGGCTCGGGGGTCCCAGTGGATGGGAGATAGACTGCAGCGCCCCGCCCCGGGGCCCTTCGCGGCCCTCGGGGCAGAGCCGGGAGTGAGAGCCGGGTCAGCTGCGCCCCGCGTCCCGGGAGCGGTGGGGTGGGAGGGGTTACCGCGCCCATAACCCCCCAGGAAACCTGGACGCCGCGAACCGAGCTCGCTGAAGTCTGTGTCTGCTCTGCCACCTCCTGGGAGGCACCCATCCGTTTACTGATTACCCGTCCATTGATTGACTCGTTTTTCATTCATTCATCACTGATAGATTAAACAGCCCTTCCCGGCCAAGCCTCCAAAACCTGGCTTCCCCAAAGTGACTATGTGGACTCCTTCAGACCACAGGCAGGGAAGATGCTACTTGGTGTCCACAGATTTCCCTTGAGAGAAACAGGAGGAGGGCTGGACGCATAATTGACGCGCCCAGAAAAAACCCGAGAGTCCCCACGCCGTCGAGGTGCCCGGTGCCCGCAGACGGTCACTCCGCCCGGCTTTCACGGATGCTGGACGCAGCGGAGGGGGCCAGGAGGGAGGGGCGTGTGAGGTTTCAGGAAGGAGGGGGCGGAGCCGAGACCTAAGGAGGTGGGAGTTAGTTTGCCGAGCCGCAGCGGTCCTTCCTTTTCGGAGCTGGGGAAGGATCTGGGCTGCTACCCGGAAGGCGGGAGGTCGCGCTTGGGATGCGAGAGGACCTCGCCGCGGTCCCCACCCCGGGCAGCTCCGCACCTTCAGCCCGCCCCGCTGGAGGATTTTCATTAAACGTGTAACCCAGATGTCCTGGCCTCGGTTTGTTTACATTCTTGGGAACTGCTGTGGAAAAGGAAAAAAAAAAAAAAAACAACCAACCCCCTTCGATATACCTTCAAATACAGGAATCTGCGCTTTTGAGGGGCCGGTGGAGCCGAGGAAGGTGTGCTTGAGGACCGGGGGTGTCGAACCCGTCAGAGAAGCGCGTCGCGATCACTTGCCCGCACCCACACGCACGCGCTCACACCCTCACACTCTTGTCCACACAGACCCCTGACTCGGGGAACCTGCTGTGCACGGCGCGGCGTGGGCGCACGACCCATCGGGACCGGACGCTGGCCCGCGGGTCCTGGTGCCGGCGTCTGGGCTTTCCTGCACGGCCCTCACCAGGCTCGCCCGCCTCCATTCTCCCAAAGAGAAGCGGCCAAGAGGCTTGGTCCTCAACCAGGGATTCCCGAGGGTCTGCGCCATCCTCATCCAGTCTAGCTAGTGGCCCCAGCTCCACACCCATCTGGTAAGAACGTGGTCCGCTCCACCCGCCTCTTTTCCCGCGGAAAGGGAGAAGGAACCCTAGGTCCGGGGAGAGGGTAGGGGGCTGCTGGGGGGGTCATTACCTGTTTAAAGACGCTGTCATGTCTTACCTTGACGTAAGACGATGTGTCGGGGACTGTCTGAAACATCCTGGGTGGGTGAGGAAGGGTCGGGAAGGCCCAAGAACCAACCTGGGTGGGAGAAACCTCAGTCACCCGCGAGCGGAGCAAGGGTGAGACGGTGGGGGGCAGGGTGAAGTGGGAGAGCAAACGAGAGACGACAGGAGGGCTAGGAGGCTCCCATCCACCTGGACCAGTGAGGGAGGGTGGGGTGCAGGCACCGTCACCCTCCCTGCGCCTCTGTCCCCCAGGCTCCAGGCTAAGGGGTGGTGGTGAGAGCCAGCTCACATCGTTGGGCCTCTTGCCTACAGTCCTGTAACCTTCGATCGGCAGCCGGAGACGCGCGTCTCCCCCAGGGCCTGCGTAGTTTCATACCTGGGGATGCAGGTGGGGATAGGGGTGTGCCCTTGCCAGAGGAGAGAAGGTGGCCAGGATAGAGGTAGGTCTCCTCAGCTTTGCAGCCCGAGGCTCCAGGAAACAGATATTTACAGAGTTGCCCGCGCTGCGGCCCTCGGGGCACAGACCTTCTGCCTGACTCCCCTACCCACCCCCACCCGCCAGGGCTCCACTAGCGTCCAGCTGTCTCCCTCTTCCCTGCTGGGGAACCGCTTAGAAGGGCCCCTGGCTCAAGGTTCTGGAGGTCTATGGAGGCCCCTTTCCCAGAGCGCACCCCTCACCGCCACCGCTTCTGGAAGGAATCGAGTTTTCCCAGCAGAGGCAAAGACAATGAATGAGGAGGCCTCATTTCTAGTGGCAGGGGAGGTGGGGTCTGAAGTTTGAATATTTGGACTGGAGGGTGCAAAAGCTACCCTAGGAGGCCAGGTGCCTCTGCGTGAGTCTCTCCCCGACTGGCCAAGTCTGGCGGCTGTCTCTCTCCTTTTCCTTCCCTTCCTTCTCTTAAGCCATCTCTAACGTGGCAGGGCGCAGCTTCTACAGCAGCCAATGTGTTTCTGATAAAACGCTTTTCTCCCCACTAACGAATTCCAGCTTTTTGGCTCCCGAAGCCACAACAGACACACAAGTTCAGGGACCAGGTACGTTTCTCCAGGCTCCTAGATTCCCATTCATGGTTCTCCCCTGGTGCCCTTGCTCTAGAGTCTCCCCATTTTCTTTGAAAGTTGGAGTGAAATTTGCAAGAAGAGTGAGCAGGGGGGAAAAAAGGACAGAAAAGAAAGCCTGGGAGAGAATGAGAGAAGGAGCCCCAGAAAGCCTCCAGGCTGCACCTAAAGCAGGCAGACGTGACCCTGCATCACCCCCAGAGATCCCTCTTAGACACCCACCTTAGACACCCCTTCCTGCTCCGCCAGCAGGGGCTGGACTCCGACAACTCCAGGGCGTTCAAGTCTTGGTGTGAATCCTCTGCCCCCAGACTCCTGATCCTTGGCAGAATAGAATTAAACCTGCTGGCTGCCCAGGGTCAGCGTTTGCCTTTCTTTCCAGCGTATCCAGACAGGCAGCCTCAGCTCCCGCACATCTTCGGGGGCTGCAGGAACCACTCAAGTCTGTGCGTCCTGCAGCTTTCTTCTCCGCCTCCGCCAGCTCTCTCCAGCTTTCTCTGTCCCACTCCCTCTTCCTCTCTCTTTTCCGTCTTTTAATTTGATTTCCGCTTTCTTATCAATATTTCAACTGCTGTCTGATGAATTGTTCTAATAGACAGCCACCCATCTGCCCCCAGCTGCTTTTCCAGAAACCTCTCTGTGTTACTAGGAAATGTCAAGGATCACCAGAAACCACCATGTATCATAAATGTAAAGACACACAACCGAGTCAAGTCAGGAGGAGACGTAGAAACCAGGGCCTTCTTTAAGCTGATTATTTAGTTTCAAACGATTGCAGCGCAAAGAATTATTCTTCAAATTTAAATGATATGAATGATGTCTACTTTCATTTTTCAAGCCCTTAAGTTTTTCCTCCTTAAAAGTTACTCCTTTCTCTTATTTGGTCCTCTCCAGGCATATACCTCCCGACTCACATTTTCTAGGCAGCATCTATAAGAGCAAATAGATTGCAAGTGTCAGGGAACCAACACTATTATGGTGTTTTGATTAAAAAATACACACACATTTCAAAACATTCTTGCTGTAACACAGCATTGTAAACCAACTATAATTTAAAAACAGCACTCTTACTAAGGGATTTTTTCTGGGTCCTCAGATTTGTGTTTTCTTGAAATTTGGAAAGTTGCTAATTTCTTGGCTTGCAGGCCACTTGTAGACCTGGCCTTGAATGGGGCTCCGATTTGTGGGTCATGCTCGCACTGCCTTTCAGGTGCCCCACCCCAGGGCCATTCATTCTCCACAGGGGGCCATTTTCACACACTGGGCCCCCCTCTCCAGAGTCTCCTGTAAAAGGGAACTGCTTACCAGGCCCCCAGACCAGAACTTTGTGAGGTGGGGGATGGCAACGAGAAGAAAGCAGAGGTGACAGGTAAGAGTAGAGAGTGTGTCAGTTTGTAAGAACAAAACCGACAGTTTTGTACACCTCTGATAATCTCAGTTTCTCAAGGTTTCCCCTCCTCTTCCTTCCTGGGGTACCCAGATCTCTGGCTACTTTGGCACTGGACACTGGGAAAATTTGTTTAGTACCTGCTCCCTCCTTTCCCCCTCCCCCCTCCTCCTCTCCTCCCCCTCCAACTGGCTCTGGAAATTTCTGACCAAAAGGCAATTGCTTGGATTCCATTTCTGGAGAAAGGACACTTATCACCCAGATCTCCCCACGTGGGGGGTATGGGAGTCAGGGTTATTCATTATTTCCTTCTCAACAATATCCCGATTTTTCTCTCCGTCCCTCCCCCCAAAGCCCAACATATTGAAACATTTTGCTGCTTAATAAGAGCGGCCGGGAGAGCTGGGAGGTGAAAGGCCAGCCTGGGACCGTGACTGGGGCTGCCCGGGCTCAGCGCTGACAGCCGGGCTGCCCCCGCCCAGCACATTCCTGGCCACGGCTTAGGAAAACAAGACAGGGCTGGGGAGGGGAAGGGACTGAAGTACCAGAGCCACGGCCCCGTATTTTTGTTCCTGGGATTCTTGGAGAGCTTGTCTTCCCTCCTAAAGGGAACAAACACTATTCTGCACAACCACGAATAAAACAGAAGGTGCTCCTCCAAGCAGATAATACTACACTGATGTCATGCATTTCAAAGGTAAGCTCTTTTTAGGAAAGTTAGAGATTTGAAAATGAAGGCTTCAGCTATCTTAGAGGAGATGAAAATGAAGCACGTTGTCTCATTAATACCTCACCACCCAGATTAGGTTTTTCCTCCCTTTGTCCTCCCTGTATTTTCTTTTTCCCTCCCTCCCACTCCCTCCTTCTTCCTTCCTTCTCTTGAAGGTGATTTCTAAGAGATCCCTTGAGTACCTGCCCCTAGATTTTTAACCCTTTTCTTTATGCTTTCACAATTGGTATTACATCCTTATTTGTAGGCACGTCTGTCTAAGGTTTGTTCCCTTCATTAGACTGTAAGCTCCCTGAGGGCAGAAGCAGAGTTTGTCTGGATACTTTCTGTCCACACGGAAACTGACAGGCAGGGAAACAGAACAATTATTTACCTACATCCCTCCTTTCTGGCCAAAAACTAAAGAAGGAAATATGGAACAAGCACATGGCACCATGGCATTGTTACTGAGGAGAGACTGACGGGAAAATTACACCTGAGTGAGTGATCCTGATTCATTTTCTGCTTTGCAGGGTTATGTGAAATCATTGCTTATGTGTTGGCTTCATTTTTACAAAAATGGTTCAACCAGGGAGCGTGTGATCATCCCTCTTCCCAAGGACACTTCGTGTGGTCAGCTCATGGAGGTGTCCCGTCTCCAGGTTCTGTACCAAACTCTTCAGGGTTCTGTGTGTGTGTGTTGATGGGTGAGGTGTGCTTGAGCACGTGCCCTATTTCCTACTCTTCCGGTAATTTTATTTTATTTTATTTTATTTATTTTTCGCGGTACGTGGGCCTCTCCTGTTGCGGAGCACAGGTTGGTGCTTGGACCAAAATCTTGTTGGTCCTGGGAAAACAGATGAGTTGAGAATGAAGTGAGGAATAATCTGGAGTTCTTTTCAGAACTGGACATAGACCTGGAAGCCTGCCTTGTTTGTGCACGTGTGAAGCAGGGGAGTGTTAGGGATGTCTTTGGCCTTGACCACGCTGTCTGGGAGCAGGGGTGGGTGGGAGTAGACCCAGGCTGTCTATCCTCCAGGAGGATATGACCAACTCTCTTAGTCACCTGGAACCTTCGATTTGCAAAAAGAAGATGCTGAAATTGGTAACAGCTGCCATAAGAAGGCACAAAGGAGAGGAGGACGGGGGGGAAAGGGGTAGGAAGACTCAGGAAAGCCAGTTTATCCCTCCAACTGTTTCCAAAGGAGAAGGGGTGGGGGCTTTCTTGCTCCAGGTACCAGCCTGTACCAAGCTGCTTCCTTGGGCTGTAGATTTGCAGTCCAGGGCCTGGGTGGCAGGTGACCCTGGTGTAGAGTTTAGAGATCAGGAGACTGGAATCCAAGAAAGGTCCCCAGTGGGGGAATATCTGGGTGGCACCAAGCTGGGCCATCCATGGGTTATAGGATTCTAAGCAACACAAGTAGGATCGGCTTCTTTATTTAGCAAATGAGAGAGCTATGATTAGATCATCACGAGATGCCTTCCAATCGGAGCATGCTGTAATTCTTTGAGATTATTTAACCTGGGAAAGGATGTGAATCAAAGGCAAATTCACATTCTCGGGTTAGAAACTCTGGGTTCCAGTCTTGGTTTTGCTCCTCATGCCTGGTGTTAGGGGCTGAATCGTGTCCCCCTAAAATTCACACGCTAAAGCCCTGATCATGCTTCAGAGTGTGACTATGTTTGGAGATAAGGCCTTTAAAGAGGTGAATAAGGGGGCTTCCCTGGTGGCGCGGTGGTTGAGAGTCCGCCTGCCGATGCAGGGGACGCGGGTTCGTGCCCTGGTCCGGGAAGATCCCACATGCCGCGGAGCGGCTGGGCCCGTGATCCATGGCCGCTGGGCCTGCGCGTCTGGAGCCTGTGCTCCGCAACGGGAGAGGCCACAACAGTGAGAGGCCCGCGTACCACAAAAAAAAAGAGGTGAATAAGGTTAAAAATGGGCCCTAATCCAAAAGGGCTGTTGTCCTTATAGTAGAGGAGATAGGACACAGAGATGAGAGAGCACAGAAGGAAGACCACCATGTGAGGACACAGCGAGAAGGTGACCAACTGCAGGCCAAGGAGAGAGGCCTAGGAGAAAACAAACTTGCCAACACCTGGACCTGGGACAGCTAGTCTCCAGAACTGTGAGAAAATGGATGATTTAAGCCACTAAGACTTTGGCATTTTAATATGGCAGCCCTCGCAGACTAGTACAACTGTGGAATAGTATTTTGCCATGATCTGGTTTCTCCAAGCAGGCAAAAGGAATTGACTATGTTGACTCAATATTTCTAGAACTTGCTATGATGATCAATGTCTATTGTGTATCCACACTGTTTTGGGTCATGTGTGGCCTGGTGTGTAAAGCAGTGTTTCTGTCTTTGGGGTTCTTTCCACCCCAGATAAAGTCCAAAACCACACTGAGTTTCCGTGTCCTCTATTTGCTTTTGCTCGTAATGATGGCGGAGGAAGGAAGGAAGGAAATTTCTCTTCCAAGGAGCAACTTCAGACTTTAAAGTGCAGTCAGCAAGGTGTCGCACTCCTTATCTCTCACTGTCTGTGTCCTCTTGTGGCCCTGGACAGACTGTAAACCTAGATTGGGCTCCTGGAAATTACAAGGAGAGGGAAGGGGTGGGAAATTTGCCCAGGGAGATAAGTCCAGGAGATAGAGGCAGTGAGTAGAACAGAACCCATGAGAAGAGCGGTCAGACGGGGGCTCTTTAGATTCCAAGATGTGTGTGACCTGATCAGTCCTTTGATTCCCATCACATACCAACACACGCGCGTGCACGCACATGTGCACACGTGCTCACGCACATACACACACATTGGCACATTCATACATATCCTCCGTGTAAAAGAGGATCTATCTTAGGATGAGTAGCATGGGATCAGCAATCCAAACAGGTACAAGAGAAACGGTCCCCCCCAGCTGACAGATTCACCCCCTCGGCCCCATCCATAAATCTAAAATACGTAAAATTTCCCAGGATTGGGATGAAGAGGTGAGGTTACTGGAAAATGAATGGGACTATGCCTTAAGGCAAAGAAGTGCTCTGAAGACCAAAGATTTTTATATACTTTAGATTCATTCTTCTAACTCCCTAAGCAAGTTTTTCTCCCCCTTAAGTTATCTTCTCATGGGTACCAGTTAGCTAATTTTATTTTATTAGATAATCCCGAGACCTGTTCTATCTTATTTTATAAATAAGCTTATAAATTTTCGTAATTCTAAGGAGCATATTACTAATCTCATCTACGGTTATATTTTTCCAGGTTTCAGGGGGATCGACTCCATCCCTGTTCCTGTTGAAAAATTGTGGAACGTTTCCTTTATAATAATTCCAGTGTGATTCCAGATAGGGTGATGTTTCTTCTGACTGAATGAAATTTATTTATTCATCCATTCATTTATTCATTCATTTGCCAGGGGTGGGAGGATGGGTCATATAAAGGACCTGAGCGGTATTATTTTGCTATCTCTGAGAAGGCAAAAGTTTGCAAAGACTATGTTATCTTTGCTCTATCAGTCTGGTCTTACTCAACCCTAAAAAAGAAGGAGAATAGAATTAAAAGAAAGCACCGGGTTCAGGACCTCTTGTGGAAAAAGTGGCCGTCATAGTTTGAGGGGGAATGAATCGGTAACTAAAGGATTGAAAACGTAATTACAGAGTGAGACAGCTGGTCCATCCATTGCAACTTTGAGGTAGAAGGTAATTGTATTAGTTGAAAAAAAAAAAACAACCCTTTGAGACACCGCTGAGAAAAATGCCACAGAAATAAAAGTGGGCTTACTCTGGGTGCTGAGGATTGGAGAGGGCAATAGACGCCATAGCATTTGCTCCCTTCCTTCCTTTTTGTAAATTAATTGTTATTGGAGCATAGTTGCTTTACAATGTTAGTTTCTGCTGTACAGCAAAGTGAATCAGCTATACGTATACATATATCCCCTCTTTTTTGGATTTCCTTCCCATTTAGGTCACCACAGAGCACTGAGGAGAGTTCCCTGTGCTATACAGTAGGTTCTCGTTAGTTATCTATGTTATACATAGTAGTGTATATATGTCAATCCCAATCTCCCAATTCATCCCACTCCCCCTGCCCCGCCCCGCTTGGTATCCATACGTCTGTTCTCTACGTCTGTGTCTGTATTTCTGCTTTGCAAATAAGTTCATCTGTATCATTTTTCTAGATTCCACATGTAAGCGACATTATACGATATTTGTTTTTCTCTTTCTGACTTCGCTCTGGATGACAGTCTGCCCCCTTCCATCCTTAATGATCCCCAATTTAAAAAAAAAGAAAGAAAGGAAAAAACCGACACAAAGTCAAGCTGGGCCAATGCTAATTCTATTTGACATGAAGGTCTTTGACATCTTTTTTAATGAAGGTGGTAGGAGTGGGGTGAGGTATAGGAAATGGTTGGTTGAGGAGAGGTATAAACAATACTCCTCACGCTAAGGCCTGAGGAGAGTCTTTTGAGAACTGAGAGCCTTTTGGCCGAGCGCTTCCAACTTCTAGAGGAAAAAGATGTTATGTAAATACTTGCCTGATCAAATACTGGTCTGATGTGTCATTATTATTATTTTGGTGACCCTCAGCTTTGACAGACAGGGGACAGTGGGGTCCTGGAGAGAGCATGGCCACTCAGTATCACTTCAGTGCACTTCACAGCTGAACGCAAAACAATGTACCCCACTTAACACAATAAACACTGGGGACCCACCGCCTGCCTTGTGAGTTCCTCCGAGGGAACCTGGCTTTCCTAGATAAGAGATCAAAAGTGGAGGACATGTTTTCATTTTCTTAGTGTGTGTTTTTAAATCAGACTTTGTGAAATAAGATGTCTCCTAGATCTTTGTCTGAGGGCAAGAGGGACATAGATTTATTCCAAATCCTATTTTCTTTTTGTAAAAGATCAGACTTGTGAGTGGCACGAAGAACTGAGTATTTGAACTCTGAAATTCTTGTTGCTTTGAAGGGATTGGTAAGTTGGCTATGGAAAGGGTAGGAAATTATATGTCACTCTCTATGCAGCCTGTGTGCCGCTACTTTTGGTGATGACTTTGGTTCAATTTTACAAAAATTGACTAGAACAGAGGACATAGAGTGGACCTTGAAGAAATAGGGCTCCCCTTCCATTGGGTAATATTCCCCTCCTGCCCCTATCTCTCCCCTCCCCAAGTTCTGGCCAGAGAGTGATTTGGCCTGGGCGGTGGTGACCGGAACTTGTTTGATTTTAATTGAGTGAGTCCTGCACGTCCTTTGTTAACTCAGCTGGCCACCTCTGCTGGCTGGCTTGCCCTTTTGAGGTCCCTTCCCTTTTCATTCCATGAACCTTTTTATATGAGCAACACCAACAGTGAAAAATCCGAGTCAGGCAGCAGTGTGCCCACCGAACATTTCACAAGTCAGCTGGACAAGAGTCAAGTGGGCACCACAGCTTTAGCTACTAGCTCGGGGACCAGATACCCCAATATTTCCGCAGCGCCCCCAGGTGATTACAATGTGCAGCCACGTGGAGAGCCAGTCTCTTCATTCCCTTAGGAATTCTCCCAGCCAGAATACCACCCATGGTGAAAATTCAGCAAGTCGTTCACCTCACCTCGTTTCCTTGCAAAGGCTGACAAGGGTGGGTGATGATCACAGTTTTTCAGTTGGGTAGTCCTTTCGATTTGGAACCAAACTGAATTTTGGCCTGCATGTCGAGCAGAGAAGCTGGTCATAGCTGTAGGGCCCAGGACCCAGAGACGATAAGGACTTGCAATCTTGAGTGTTTATCTCCCCCTGTATCTGGCCTTCTTGCTTTCATAAAGTAAATCGGGAAATCTCACCGCAACAGGCTTTCCTGTGAGGAGGCTGGCATTTCCTGCCTGCCCCACCGGGGACAGGGATGGAGGGTACACATGGCTGATGCTTAGGCCACGTACTAGCTGATTTTCAACTGCTGGGGCAGGAAAAGTGGGCACCCACCGAGATCAACAATGGTGTGCGTTTAAGCTACAGAGGTGGTTATTTTCCAGACACACTTTTCATACAGCTTTCTTACACTTGGAATAAGAAAAAGAATCCATAGTTACGTGCTTGAACGCACACACACACACACACACACACACACACACACACACACAAGCTCACTCACATATATATGCTGCGTGGATACTCAGCTGACATTCTCAGATAAACTCTGGACCATTAAATTGGTGATGTTAAAATTAGGTCACATTTTAATGCACTGGGGAAACAGCTATATAAATTTCATGGCTTAACATTTTTCAAATTTTGTAAACAAATTTTGCTTCTGTAAAGAGAATTGCCTCTCCTCACCTCCCACATTTATCTTTAGGGTAATTTTTATTCCAATCATAATACATGTGCTTTTGAAAAGGTCATTTGTGCTAATAAAGATTTCACATGTTACTTCTGTCAAAGAATGACATGAGCGTACATAGAAAACTTGATCTTGTTCTACTATTATAACATTTCCATGATATGTTTTATGTAGCCCTTAGAGTCATGTGTGATTGGAAAGGACCCTAGAGAAATTCCTACTCAATTTCCAGATGGAAAAACAGAATCTGAAACAGAAATTGCTTTTTCTCATGGCAATATTTAAACATGCTATTTCAGTAAGTGACACGGTTACTGTTATCACCACCTCTTACTTGGTGAAAACTGAATCATAAATGAGAAACCCGAGTCTCTTAGAATCATCTTTTATACATTATCTAAGTAATGTGTTTTAGACATTATCTAAGTAATTACATAAACAATTTGTCACACTTTGCCTGGGGAGCCGCAGGGCCTGGCTAGACCCCAGGCCTTTTAACCTCTAATCTCATATTCCCTTGCTGAGTTTCTATCCATTTGTCCATGAAATAAGAGTGCTTTCCATCTCCTTTAGGTGGTGGTGGGGTTGGTTTTTCACTAAGAATGCCAGTTTACTGACTTTATCACTCCCTTCTCTCTTTCCATGTTTAAAGCATCCAATGTTGCCTTCCACTTCTTTTCCCTTCACCCCCAGAGAAAGAGTCACAGAGACAGTAGAGATAGTTTGCATACCCTTCCCCTGACGTTCCCCTATTGCATAGCCATGGCGTGATCATAAAAACTTCGCGTCAGTACGGTACTGTTCACAAACCACAGACTATTCCAATTTCATTGATTGTCCTTCAGTGTCCTTGCTTTGTTCCAGGGTCCAGTCCAGGACACACGTTGCACGGAACTGTCAGGTCTCCTTAACCACCTCCTCTGTCATAGTAACTCAGTCCTTCCTCATGTTCCATGATCTTGACATTTGGAAGAGCATTGGTGAGGTTTTATGTAGGATGTCCCACTGTGGGTTTGTCTGAAGTTTTTTCATGATTAGATTGAGGTTTTGTATTGGGGCGAAGAACACACAGAGGTGAAGTGCCTCCTGCAGCTCATCATTCTGGAGGATCCATGACACTGACCTTTCTTATTACTGGTGATGTTGACCTTGAGCACTTGGTCAAGGTGCTATTGACCAGGACACTTCCCTGTATAGTCACTATTTTTTCCCTTTGCAATTAATAAGAATCTGGGGGGTGGGGGTGGGAAAGACACTTTGCAATTAACAAGTATTTGGGGAGGAAAATACCTTGAGACCTTGAGACCTTACTCTTTTGCTCAAGGATTTTAGCATTTGTCGTTGGATTTCACCTTGAGCAATAACTACTGTGGTGCTCTAATGGTGAATGCTCTCACTTCATCTACAGTTATTAATTGGAAATTTTTGTAAGAAAGAGTTGTCCCTTCTCCTCCTTCCCTGCCCCTATCTCCCTTTCTTTCTTTCTCTCTCTTCCTCTATTTCTTCCTCCCTCCCCTCCTTCTCTCCCTCCCTCCCTCCCTCCTTCCTTTCTTCAGTGTGGACTCTTGGGTATTTATTTTCTTCTTTGGATTATAATTCATTACTACCATTTATTTTTTTTGTGTCTCAAATTGTTCCATTTGGGCCATTGGGAACTTTTTCAGATTGACCCCTGCATCCTTTTGACATGTCCCATCCTCGCTGATTTTTTTCCTTTAGCATCTTCTTACTTTCTGGCACCAGGATTATCTTGCATTTTCCCCGAATCAACTGCTCCTCCAAGGATCCCCAGTTCCTTGTAGAGCAGAATGGTGTTTGGAAACCAAGATCTGGTAATTGGTTGTGCTCCTTGCTATTAGGTGCTATTGCTTCTAGGCCCTCTCAGCAGACAGAGTAAGGAAATATATGTGCGTACACTAACCTAAGTAAACACACGTATCTGTATTCCTTTCTGTATCTTTCTTTCTTTTTTTTTTTTTTGCCACACCATGAGGCACGTGGGATCTTAGTTCCCTGACCAGGGATCAAACCCGTGCCCCCTGCAATGGAAGCACAGGGTCTTAACCACTGGACCACCATGGAAGACCCTCCATTCTGTACCTTTCTATTTGTGTCAGAGTCTGCTAGGGTGGCCTAAACAAAATACCACAGACTGCGTGGCTTAAACATCAGAAATTCAGTTTCATAGTTCTGGAGGCTGGAAGTGCAGGATTAAGGTGGTGACGGGGCTGGTTTCTTCAGAGGCCCTGCTCTTTGGCTTGCAGTAGGTGGTCTTCTTTCTGTGTCCTCACATGGCCTTTCCTGTGTGCATGACCAATCCCTCTCTCTCTTCTTATGATGACACCAGTCATATTGGACTAGGGCCCCACACTTAGACCTCATTTAACCTCAATTACCTCCTTAAAAGCCTCATCTCCCAATACAGTCCTATTGAGGATTAGGGCTTCAACATATGGACTCCATAGTCCATAACCATCTGTACAGACATATGTTTAAAAATGAGTTAATGCTGACACCTCAGATGCCAGTCCATACCATAGGGTCCATTCTAACATTTCTTCTTTGTTTACTTGTTATTTCTTTCTCCAACAGTGAGAAATCTGACATCTACTCTCTACAATATATTTATTTATTTGTTCGGCCAGAGTGTACCTGTGTTGTCTCAGAATTGCTAATTCATACCCTGGGAAGAAAAAATTAGCCCAACTGAAATACGGAGTTTATGTCTGGGTCTTTTGTTTTTAGCCTTACAGTATCTGCTCAATGCAATGTCTCCCAGAATTACTTAGGTCATGTTCCTTCCTCAGCCCTTGAGTGTGGTTATGTCATTCCTTTGTAATGCAGTTAATTTCACTTGTCATACTCTGCATCCCATCTTGGGTTCCCCTGAAATTGGGGTTGAGTTTTAAAATTTACATACAGTAACATTCATGCTTTGTGGTGTACCATTCTATGCTTTTCACAAATGTAGAGCATCACCATAGTACCATCTAATACCATCACCCTCATCTTTACCTTTACCTCTTTATCCATCACCCCTAGACTTTTCTTGTGCTGCCCTTCCTCCCACCCTCGACCCCTGACAATTACTGGGATTAGCTTTCCATCCACAGACTTTTGCCTATTTCACAATGTCATGTAAATAGACTCATATAATAGGTTGCTTTTGGGTCTTGCTTCTTTCACTCACTAAAATGCATTGAAGATTCTTTCATGTTGCTGTGTGAATTAGTAGCTTGATCCTTTTCATTGCTGGGTAGTATTTCATTGTTGAGTAGTACTCATTTTGTGAATGTACCACCATTTATTTATCCATTCAGCTACTGAAGGACAACTAGGCTGCATTCCTCCCAGCAGGTTTGAGGATTCCACTTGCTCTCAATACTTATCAGGACTTGGCTGTAATTTGCATTTCTCTAATGACTAATGATGAAGGACATCTTTTCATGTGTGTGCTTGCATCCGTATATCTTCTCTGGTGAAGTATTTTTTCTAGATCTTTTGTCCAGTATTTTATTGTGTTTTTCTTACTGTTGAGACCTGAGAGTTCTTCATTACTCTGGACACACATCCTTTATCAGATTTATGGTTGCAAAGATTTTCTTCCATCTTGTGTCTTGTCTTTTGATTCTTTTGGTTCTACCAAACTCTAAAGAATTCAGTAGCTGCAGTTGCCAAAATGTACCTATTCTGAAATGTAGCAACATCCCTGGAACAAACTTCTAATAAAAATTTGCTAAATTATTTCCATTGAAATCAGTCTACATGAAAGGGATGTATTATTCATAAATTGTCATTTATCAGAAAAACCAAAGGTAGAAGTGACTGAATGCTGACAGATTTTTAAACAGACAGACAGCATGATAATCTAATAGCATTCTTGAACTAATCACTAACGTAGGCAAGCCCTCTCCCGTTTACAAGCACACACACATGTGCACACACAATCTGGTGGGTTGAAAAGTGAGTTGTTTGACTTCAGAAATTCATCGAGTTTAGTTCATAAACAATCCTGCTTGGTTACTTTTTTTAAAAAGTCCTTCATTCTCTCACTACTCTTGTGTGATTTCAGGAAAAGCTGACTTTATGGAGCCCCAAATCTTCATGATTTATACGGATGAGTGTCATCCTACAGATTCTACACACGTGGACAATTTGATCAAAGGCAGCACTAGCCACAGAAAAGAACCTCTGAGTGAAAGACGCTGGGAAGGTTGTCTCCAGCGCCACCTCCTCAGTGTTCTGTCCTTCTACCTACAGATCTGTACTCAGAGCTGATGAACCCTGGTGACAAAAGCGAAGCAATTTGCATTCAGATTTTTTTGCTTGGTTAGGGGCAAGGCTGGGACCACACCACCGGATTCACAGTCTAAAGCTTGGTGCATTCCTTGACCCTGTGGAGTCGGTTTTTCAGGGAGCTGAGGACAGTCCCTCAAAGGTGACTGGGCAGCATCAACTAGTGGGGACCCAGACACAGGTTAACAGGAGTCCAGGAAGTGCACTGGGCCCCCTGGAGATTTGTTCAGGTGCATGTCTGGTGGGGCTTTGGGGACGTGGGAGAACTTGAAGCACCCTGGGCTCTCCATGGTGGGTAAGTCTATGTCTCTCTTCTCCGATTCCATTTCCTGCCTCTAATGGCCACAGCTTGATCGTTGAGACTTAGCCACCCGTGACTGTTGAGGGAAACAGAGGGAAAATTGAGCTGCTGCAGTCACCTCCTCTTCTGGCATAAGGGGCAGGGCCCAGCCAGAGCCCATCGTTCACTGTCACCCTCGGTTTTAAAACCATTCTATTAGGAGCCAGGAGAGAGATTCTGAGATCCCTGCAGAAGATATCCTTCTGCCCTTATTTTTTTTTTTTTTTCTTTTCTGAGCTTAACGATGAGGAAGTAAGTCTGTGATGGAGAAAGACGAAAGTAACGCCTAACAAAGGGGCAGTGTTTAATTCTAGGGAGGGAGCCAGCAAGCGAATATTGAGAAACAGAGATCACGAATGATGCAAGTTGGAGTCTCTGCCCCAAGAGGTGAAGTTATCAAGGAATTGTCCCATCTCGATCGTCATCTCTGCTGTTCAATCCCTGAAAAATAATGCTGGTCACTCTCCCTCCATCTGGACCTCTGTTTTCCCAGTCTTTTAAATGGGGATATTATCCACTGTTGAAAATGAGGTGAGGATAGCCATGGGTAGCAGAGGTCCTAAAAAACACACCCCGGGTCCATGTGGAGAGCACCATGCCTTACAACTTGATTCTAAAAATTCACTGATAGCTAAAAATACCCTGTTGACACAGGCCTGTCTGCACCCTCTGATTTTTTACTTTACGTGCAAAAATTTATGTTTTTCCATTTGCCTTGGCTAGGGTTCTGTTATTTGAAGGTAAGGTGTGGGAAGTCCTTCAGAGATTCAATGGGAGACAGGGAATCGGATATAGCTTTTCTCTCTGGAAGGAACTTTCATCGAGTTTTAAAGAAAAATGTTTAGGCTCTGCTTGCTTCTGTAACCTCTAGTCTTCTGCCAAATGGCAATACAACAAAGAAATCCTCCTTTTCAAGTTCTGGTTAATAAAACAACACAACGCAAGACAAATAAACAGAAACAGAAGGCTTCAGCTCTCAGAACTTAGCCCACGTGTGAAGTGAAAAGGAGCCACTGTGCCTGGCCGGGCAGGCGACGTCTCCGGGACACCATGGTACCCCTGACCCTGGTCCGAGGTCCGAGACCCACTGCGCACGCAGGTCCCCAAGCCAACAATATGGAGCGCTGGAGAAGTCTCACCAACGAGCAGCCTCTTCTTTTCTCTCTCTTGCCCCATTGCTCTTCAGCTCTGGTTTTTTTGCTCATGGAGACTTGAGTTGGGGGCCGAGTTTCTGGAGGCTGTGGCTCCAGGCATGATGGTTGAGTGGATAGTGCTAGAAAGAGTGGATGTCCTGCAGGGGTCGTGGTGACAAGTCCTTTCGGGGGGTTTGGTCAGAACTTAATGGGCAGCTGAGTTATTGAAACTATAAGCTCAGCTTTCTCAGGCTGCCAGCCTTTCCTCTTAGGGATATTGTTTCTTAGGGCTCAGCTGTGAGTGGTGAGGGCTTGGCGTCTTGTGCTAGGAAGGGGAGAGGCACGGTGCAGGGGAGCTGGTGGCCTGCAGGGACCTGGACGGTTCATGCTGCTTTTGCAGTGTGGGCTCCGGGTGGGGAGGTGGCAGCTCAGGAAGCAGCGTAGCAACAAAAGTCACCCATCGCTTCCATGCTTCTCCCCTTCTCTTTTCCTCTTCTACCTGTGAAAACACTCTCTCCCCTCTGCTTGCACTGGAAGCCCTCTCTCTACCTCCCCACAGCGGCTTTCAGCACAAGATTGAACATAAGCCCCAAACCCATGAGGAAAGCATTTCCTAGTAGCCGTCTTTCCTTGGCTCACAGGGAATGGTTTCTCAGCGTCTCATCCCTATTCTCAGGGGACATCTTCAGGCCATTACGAGGCCGTATCTGTGGATCAGCTGCTGCTAAAACCTGGAAACAGAGTAAACCCAACACTGGAAGAACTGCTAAGGATTTATGATGTTTCAGAGAAGAAACTGTTCATAAACAGCCAGCCAGCCAACTTCTCTGCAACGTGTTAAATAACAAACCGAGGATGGAGAGCTGCTTTTTGTTATTTGGAGCAAATTAAATGACAGGAGAGACCATGAAGCAGTTGGTGGGATGTCCTTGGAATTCAAGTGCATGGCATTTTCATCTTTGGGGGAATTTTATGCATTTAGCAGCTCTTCCTTCTGACTCATTACTTCTCCTGTTTTTGATAAATGTCTCTAGAATATCTTCTGGGGTACATGATTCCTGCAAATCTCGCAGAACTCTCCCCCAAGCTCACTTCCTTGTTGAGGGTTTTATTAGATTCATCTAAAACTTCCTTGTTGAGGGTTTTATTAGATTCACCTAACACTCTTTTTTTTTTTAAGATTTTTTTTTGATGTGGACCAACTTTAAAGTCTTCATTGAATTTGTTACAATATTGCTTCTGTTTTTTCAAATTAATGTTTGCTTCGTGGCATGTGGGATCTTCCCTGACCAGGGCTCGAACCCGTGTCCCCTGCATTGGCAAGAGGATTCTTAACCACTGAGCCACCAGGGAAGCCCTGCTTCTGTTTTATGTTTTGGTTCCTTGACTGCAAGGCCTGTGGGATCTTAGCTCCCTAAACAGGGATTGAACCCACACCCCCTGCAGTGGAAGGCAAAGTCTTAACCACTGGACCGCCCGGGGAAGTCCCTCATCTAAAACTGTTTTTTTGGGGGTTGGGGGATGATTGCCACAAAGAAAGCAGAAGGTGACGATGCCCCCAGTAGGAAGCTTTAAGTTTTGGGCACCATAAAGGGCTTGATGGCTGCCTACCTGCCTCCCCGTCCCTCCTCCTTCCTTCCCGAGTGAAGCCTGGCAACGGGCGTATGCCTTCCTGTACTGCTTGAGTTTCTCAGAGACTGTGGTGCTACCCTCAGCTCCAGGGATGGGCCACGATTTGACTCCAGGGCAATTCCCTCCTTGAAATGCTTGGTTCAGGAGTGGTCGTATTACCTTATTCTGTTTGAGGCAAAGTTATCAAAGACTCCTGTGAACATTCTTTTCATTTTTAAGAAGAACAGTAAATAGCCATTTTCTCTCTTTCTGCCTCATTTTCTGTTGGTGGCCTTTTTAAGAGCATGAGAGAAGCTGCTCTGAGAACAAGGCTGATGCCCAGAGCAAGGCATCTTGAGAGGATCTCAGGGAAACGTAGCCAGAGTCCTGATTGCATGTTCTTGGAAACTGTGCAACCTCTGGACATCCAGTTATAGAAGCAAATAAAATTCCTTATTGTTCAAGCCATTCAATTTAGCTGAAACCATCCTAACTTGTCTAGGGGTGTAGACTCTTAGCATGGTGTAGAGTGGGCCCAGTGAAAGAGAACTCAGGTGGGAATCCAAGGCTCTAGCCTGGAGTTTTGGGCTACCGTGTACTAATTATGTGCCCAGGAGCAAAAGGTCAGTCAAACTTCCGTGCTCAATCCCCGTGTTAAAGGGGTGTGATAATCTCTACATCAAGGTCACAAGGCTGAGTGTGGATCAGATAAGTCAGAGCTTCAAAACATGCTGTGTAAAACGTTATTACCACCCTTTGCTTGTTCAATTCTTCCATTCTTCAGATAATTCTTCAATTATTCCATTATACTGAAAATAATAGTGGCTAACTTTATTGAGAGATGATTAAACGTCAGGCCCCGTGCTAATTGCTTTAATGACTGAGCTCATTTAATCTGCATTGCAATCTTATAAAGTATGTTATTATGTCTCCGTTTTGCAGATGAATAAAAAGCATTAGAAAAATTAATATTCTTTCAATATTAGACATCTGGTAAGTGGGGGAGCTTACTAGTATTTGGAGATAATGATACTTGCCTAAACATGAGTTCAAAAAATTGTCAACTGCACAAAAATTGCCACCAGTCTCCAATTCTGTATTAGACTTGCTCCCATTTTCAGTGTTTTACCGTTTATTCTGTGATCATCTAGCTTTCTGTTACTGCCCCCTAAGCCTTAAGTTAATACAAATTTCCCTTTCACATTAACTACTGTACTTATTTATTGCACTTGAAAAATAAATAGTTTGTGCTGGAGTTGTTTTCACCACCGCTCTACGTGTGTGTGTGTGTGTGTGTGTGTGTGCGTATGTGTTGGAGTATTAATGGAAATGATGAGTGCTTCAAATATTTTGAGACTTAAAATAAATGCACTTTACTGAGATGTCTGAGACAGTGGCTTACTGGTCACAAATTGTAGATAGCGGCTTACTGGCCACAAATATCTTGCCCTGAAATACTGGAGGTGGGTATAGATTCCAAGTAATAAGGGAGGGCTTCCTTACTGTCAAGACCAGTAGTTCGCCAATGAAGACAGTTTTGCACCCTTCACTCCCACAGGAGACTGTTGGCAATGTCTGGAGACATTTTGATCGTCACAACTAGGAGGCAATGACGTGCTATTGACATCTAGTGGGTAGAGTCCAGGGATGCTGCTAAACATCCTTCAAAGCACAGGACAGTCCCCCACGACCAAGAATCATATAGCTCCACTTGGCAATTGTGCTGAGGTTGACAGACCCTGGTCTAGACATCCCCAGGGTCCAGTGCTGAGCTCTCGTTTCCATGCCATTCCTGCTTGGGTAGGAGTTAGGCAACCCATCCCGTTCTGGGGATCCATATGAGTGGACTGCTCCCAATTTGATACCCACACTCAGGGTCAGCAAAATTCTGGAGGCTGGTCAAGGATCCTTCTACTGGAGGAGCCACAGGCCTTTTGCAAGAAACTGATGATGAAAGCCTCTTGCCCCAAAGAGTTGAGGTCAGCTGATATGGACCTTTTGAACAAAGAGGGATGGTCTTTGGGCATTCAGGTCCTACAGCCCCCTTCCACCTCACCCCCTGCATTCAGCTTGCTAGGATGCTTGACTGTCTCTCCGTTGACTCCTCCCCCCTCCTCCTTATTCCCTCAGGTTTATCCCTATTGTCTCGGCCCCTGACAAGTTCCAAGGTCCTGACCTCAGCACCTCTGCTCTGCTACCGCCAACCCAGGGTCCCATCATCAACTCTCTTTATGGCAACGGGTAGGATCACTTTCTTTTCCTTCTGATTTATACACATCATGATAATACACATTATTTCCCATTACACTTAGGACCTTCCTTGTTGATTCATAGGAGCTTAGGTTAGAACTTTAAAAAGAAGCGACTATTAGAATTTCCTTTCTTTTAATTTTCTTGTAACGAAGTCAAAATTTTTCTTATAGACTGTAAATTCCTCTAAATAATGAGGAGAGAGCCAGGACACACAACAAAGAAAGAAAAAAATTACAAAGATGAAAATGTCAAGATCTTATTTCACTACATTTGAGATTTCATAAGTTTTTCTGTTCTCCTTACACTTTGGAGTTAGGAAGGAGGTCGTGGTGGTAGAGGATAGTTTTATGGGTTTAGCCAGATGTTAAGGACATCTGGCGACTGGATGTTTGTTTTTGAAGCATTTCTGAATGTTATGCTCAGAGGATGGGAACTGGGGGTTGAACGGTGGCTGCTCTGACCAGTCTAATAACCAGTATTTGCTTTGAGAGCAGAGATTTAGGGGCAGGAGTAAGGAGAGGTGGCTTGGGCTTGGCAGAAGGAAAGTTCTTCCTCCATGTGCCTCTGTTTGTTTATTTGAAGATGAGAGTCTGCCTGATATAATAACCATACTGAGTCGAGCTGTAATTCACAGAGCGCTTAATATAAGACAGGCACTGTGCTAGACCCTTTGCTTATGTTTTCTTATTTACATCTAGCTCTCATATGCTAATCTGTGATGCTCTGTAAGGATGTCTTCTAACGCTTCTAGAATTTATATCATTCTTTTCCTCCATCATCTGGATAAATGTCATTCTTTAGACTTAAACATACGGTTCTCACATTTAGGAATTTTACTACTACCAATCCTAGTATAACATTGAAGGGTAGCCTTAACTTAGCCACATCCATCAATCTAATTTTCTTGGAGAAGGTGCCAGGTTCACAGTATTCCTTGTGACAATGAAAGTCTTTATGTGAAACGAACTTCCCCACCCCAAAGTCAAACCTTGGGATCTTTGTTTGATAAACTCTAGGCTGCAACTGGGTGAATCAATTGAAGAAAATCTTAGATTTTCTGGAGGAATATCTCTTGGACTTGAGCTTTTTGGATGAATATCTCTTGGAGTTGAGTGTTCTTTCTTTTTTTTAATTAAAAAAATTTATTTTGGCTGGCTTGGGTCTTCGTTGGGGCACGCGGGATCTTTATTTGTTGTGGCAGTGCGCGAGTCCTTCGTTGCAGCGTGAGGGCTTCTCTCTAGTTGTGGCGTGTGGTTTTCTCTCTCTAGGTGTGGTGCGTGGGCTCCAGAGCACGTGGGCTCTGTAGTTTGCGGCACACGGGCTCTCTAGCTGAGGCGTGCAGCCTCAGTAATTGTGGCACTCGGGCTTAGTTGCCCCGTGGCTTGTGGGATCTTAGTTCCCCGACCAGGGATTGAACCCACGTCCCCTGCATTGGAAGGCAGATTCTTCACCACTGGACCAGAAGGGAAGTTCCTTGAGTCTTCTTTCCATCAGAGGCAGCCTGAGAAAATAGATCGCATTTGATGCTCAAATTCATGCTTCAGAAAAGGGCAGGCTGCTATAGGAATATACTCGGTGAGTGGATTTGAAGGCTTAAAGAAGACTGCAAACAAAATTCTACATCTTCCCAAACACTACTGCTAACAGTTTGTGACTGTTGTCCCAGTGAGTTAAGTTGTCTGCTGGTGCGAGATTTTCTAGAGTTGGACAGAGGTTGTCAATGGCCGTAGGGAGAAGCTTCTGAGCTAAATAGTAAACAAGCCAAAATGGACAACATATGTTGAATGAAACAAAAAATCCTGAGAATCCTTCAAGGAAAAGAGCAGTGTTTTGACTATGAGCAGAAAGAAAAAGATCAAGGATTCAGGAGGTGAGCAAAGATGCTCTTCACGTGGGAGCCAGAGACTAGTGGGCTAACAGGGGTCCCGAAGAATCTGGGAGATGCAGACCCAGTTAGAACCCTGGTCAGTGGTCCAGAGCTGGCCTTCCATATACTATCCCCAATCCTGATTGTAGCAGTGGAGCAACCCTGGAAGGACTCAGTGGAGAATCTGCCGCCATCAGTGGTAAAGTTCTGGGGAACTGGTGGTACAAATGAGCAGGCCTGCACCCTGAGGGCTGTCCTGACCTACAGGTTTCAAGAGGATCTGTCCATTATTTGAAGACTAGAGACTTAGCACAGCTTAGAGGATTTGCAAGGGATTTGACTGCTGCATTGGAGCAGGCAGGCTTCGTGTGCTCAGATGGGCACCAGCAGGCCCCGGCATCTCGTTTCCTTAAGTTGGTGGGAAGGATTTGATTTGTCAGGAAGGTCCTCGGCTTCAGAGAGTGAGGGGGGATACAGAGTGAGATGAGTAGGAACAAGATATATAGTGGAAGGAAGAATGTATTCTGGAAGTTTCTCCAAACAATGATATACTCATACCTCCTCTGCTTTTAGGAAAGGAAGCTGATTTTAAGCAAACAAAAAAACAAACAAAACTAGTGTAGGGAGATTTGAAAAAGTTGATAAAGCGACTCTGAAGACCAAAGAGACCCTAAGTAATTCACATCTTACTTCTCTTTTTCTATGACTTTTGCTTTCAGGGTAGAACAGTCAAAGATATCAAGATGGGACTGTAAACCAGGACCCCTCCCTGTCACATCCTATAAAGGAGAAAGCTCTTTAAAAATTTGGAAATCTTTAAAATAAAAAGAATAGTTTGTGAATGGATCCTTACAATAAACAAAGAAATAGAATGGTTACTTCCTATGATATCAAATTTCATGTACAGTTTAGGTATCCTTACCAGGTAGGATCAACCAAGTACTTTTAACTCCATAAAGTTTCCATTATTTCATTTAGCCAGAGAAATCTTCCAGCTAATACTTTACTAAGTTTGGAAAAATATTAACTAGCCCTTTCCACATCTATCAAGTTCAGAGACAATATACTTCATGTACCAAACTGCATAAAGTTTAGTCCTAGAAATGTGGATTTTATATATATATATATTTGTTTATTTTGGGCTGAGTTGGGTCTTCTTTGCTGCTCACGGGCTTTCTCTAGTTGCAGCGATGGGGGGATACTCTTCATTGCGGTGCGCGGGTCTCCCACTGCGGTGGCTTCTCTTGTTGCAGAGCACAGGCTCTAGGCGCGTGGGTTTCAGTAGCTGTGGCACATGGGCTCAGTTGTCATGGTTCACGGGCTCTAGAGCACAGGCTCAGTAGTTGTGGCACATGGGCTTAGTGGCTCCACGGCATGTGGGAGCTTCCCGGGTCAGGGCTCAAATCCGTGTCCCCTGCATTGGCAGGCGGATTCTTAACCACTGCGCCACCAGGGAAGTCCAATATATTCTTAATATTTATTAAATTGTTTCTTTGTCTATCGGCCGACTTATTTTAGTCCCATGGGCGTGCACTTATCATAGGCTTAATTCATATATTCAGATGACTCTAGCAACTTTCTGTTCATGAAGATGAGTTAAGATGAAAGGCATCAAAATAAGGTAGACTTGAGCTAGCAAAGCATCTGTTTAATATAGCCCCTCTTTATATTACTTATTTCTGGTGCTGGGCATCAAAGAAAAAAATGAAAAGTCGGCACTGTTCTCTTAAAAATACGTCAAGGGCCCCCAACTCTTTAACAACACAGGAAATGTCAAATATTATATGGATATAAATAACTCAGTAAAACAGGGTTACAAGAACATCTGGCTTTGCACAGTTCCATGCACTCAGCTGGTGCAGAGATATTTCAGTAATACTATCCAGTCGCTGGGCTGTGCGTGCTTGGGACACAGAAGGGGATTTGAGTGTCGAGTGAAAAATGTGCTTGTAAAAGGGTCTGGATTGTTATCTGTCTAATCCGTCGTAATCTGTTCAGTCATTTGCTCTGGGGGCTCCTGAGAGGGAATACTGACCCCCTCTGGAAGCTACTTTCTTAGACAGACACCCCCAGAGCCCAGGGTGAAGGGTGGAGGGTGGGAGGTTAACGACCCTTGAGACGCACGCTGCCCCAGTGATAACTGGAGCAATCCTTTTAAAAGGGACATCTCAATCTTCGGGGGGAATTGCAGCTTTACTTCAGCTCTAACATTGTGGAGACCGTCCGGAGGGAATGCTGGTGACGGGTCTCCTTTGTTCTTGCCAGTTTTGCCTCTCACCCCACTGGGCTCCGCTGTGTGGTTTCCCTCCTCTCTCTGCTACTTCATGGTCCCCACTGAAGGCTTCCCTGGGATTCGGATGGGCTAGCATCTGGGGAAGGCAGTCTGTACAATCTAAACCATTTGGTGTTCATTTCATTATGCACATGAAAAAAGAAAGTGAAACCCTCAAAACAGATATACATAAAACCTTCACACAAGGCACCTAAGGTGTATGGTTTTCCTCGCAATTACAAAGTTCATCATTATTAAGAGTAATAAAGGGCAACACCATCCGCCTCACAGGAGGGCAAAGACAAATATAGAAATGACAGGTATATCTTGGATCCTTTCGGGCTCATTCCCAAGTAACTCTTTTACCTATGTATTCTGCAAATATTGAGTAACTACCATGTACCAAGCTTGGTGGTAGGTAAAGACTCAAGGCCCTTCCTTGCCTTCGAGGAACTTACGGTCTGGTGGAGGAGGCAACACTTGGACACTAACAGCTTAAATCCAATTCAATGCAATTCAGTCCAATCCAGTCCAACCTGATCCAATCCAGTCCAGTCCAATCCAGTCCAAAACAATGTATTCTAAAATAAACTATTGAAAGAAAATGAATACCAGGTAAAGACACTCGCTTAAGGGTCTCATACCAAACTTTCAAAAATCTAGATATACTGATATCCTTCTACATCTCCAAGAGTCTTTTTGGCAATCACTTGATCCTCTGTTAAAATCAAGTCTAGGTGGGGAAGCACAGGTAATTTAACTGAGTGACAATGCTGCCCAGCACTGAGACAGGAAGTGGAGGTGAAGATGATTTCTCTCTGAAGCAGCCGGGGAAATTGTCTTGAGGCGAAAGAAATCCCTTTATAGGGAGTATGACTGGTAAGCGTGCATGACGATCTGGCTGTAGTTCCTGGAGGCATCGAAGTGCTAACCTTCGATAGTGCAGTTTTTTTTTCTTTCTCAAATAAGAGTATTCTATTCACTAAATCAATTAATTCAACTAATGTGTTTCTATGGAGCATCTTCTAGGAGTGAAAGTCTGTGGGAGATGATAATTCCCTGCTTTCAAGGAGCTCGGTCGACTGGGGAAAGCCACATAAATGCATAAGTGAAACATCATGGGATGAGCGTTAAGGATCTGTGCTAGAGAGAGATAGAGAAACATCTGGTTAGAAAGCAAAACCCCACGGTGCATGGCTTGGAAAACGTCGGACGGGTGAGAGTAATTCTTACACTAAATATTCATATGGTAAATTGAATTTTTCATTCAGAATGATCCTGACTGGCTATACACCTTATTTGCTTTAATCGGATAATTTCCCAAATCCCTTTCACTGTGTTCTCTGTAGACTTGTCTTGAAAGGGATGACCAGTTAGTCACCTGCATTACAGACTTTGCCTACACTGTGAGTTTGGTTCTCTAGAACCTCGAGAGGGTGCCCCCTTAGGTTTATTTGTTGGCGGGGTCCCAGTCCCACACACCAACCCAGCCCTAGAAGAATACTGCTGAATATCACTTACCAACCTGTCCTCCTGCTGGTTTCTTGCACTTACTCTCTCTTTTCTGTTCCATTCTATTCCAGGGATTTGACCGAAGAACTGCCCCCAGACACCACTGAGGTCATGACACAGGCCAGTACACTTCAGGAAATTCAAACTGACAGGAACTCCTGCCTTCTGCTATTGCCCAAGTGGCTTGGTGTAGCGAGACGCCAGCTCAGAGCCATGGGCTGCCACTCAAGGTTCTTGACCCTCTCTGCAGAGATGGGAATGCCTGAGGGGCTGAAAGCTTTGGCAGGGTTGAGATAAACACTCAGGTTAAGGCATTTTTCATCTGTTTAACCAGATCTCATTATGTTGTCAAACAAGACTGCGGTGCTCACAAGAAACAGCTATGGTACTCTTGTTGAGAGTTGGGACTAGACGTAAGAATTTATTTTTTCCATTAAGGTTAATTTCCCTAATGCTGGGATGCCAGGCATAGTTTTCATTGGGATGGAAGGTGGAGGGTGGAGAGAGTAAGCTGTTGGAGACTTTTTTTTTTTTTTTTTGCGGTACACGGGCCTCTCACTGTTGTGGCCTCTCCCGTTGCGGAGCACAGGCTCCGGACGCGCAGGCTCATGGCTCACAGGCCCAGCCGCTCCGCGGCACGTGGGATCTTCCCGGACCGGGGCACGAACCCGCGTCCCCCGCATCGGCAGGCAGACTCTCAACCACTGCGCCACCAGGGAAGCCCTGTTGGGGCCTTTGAAGGAAAGCTTAATGGCACTTCATAGAGCCCCCTCCCTGGTGTTGGGGAGAAAAGAAGAGTTTAGTGATAATCTCGCCCGCATCAGGACCCCCTTCTCTAAGCCACCTACAAAACCTTCAACTAATCATACAACCCCTTGCTGTGTTATTTTCTCACACGCCCCTTCTGCTGGTTCCAGGAAAATGCCACTTTATTTATTTTTTAAGTAACTTCTCTTATCTTTTCCAGGTTGAGTTAAGTTTAACCTGATAAAGTTGCTTAGTCCTGATAACGCTAAAAGCTAGGTAAATTACCGTGCTACCTAGCCATTTGTCCACATGGTTACAGGAGTAGCGGTGACCCCTGTGAAAATGCTTATCAATAGTCCTATAAAATGGACTTATTGAAAATCCAGAGCAAATGTCTGGTAAGTGAATCCTTTCATTAACCACTGACTTCTAACATGGTGCTATTTTATATTTGTATCGTGCATTTCACACACTTATCTGACTTTTGTTTTAATCCCAAAACTCTATGATATAGCTTAAAATTTTAAAGCCAATTCTTTCTTCCTTTATAAGTGAAAGAAGCCAGTCTGAGGAGGCTATATACCATATGATTCCAACCGTATGACATCTGGAAAAGGCAAAACTATGGATGTCAGTGGTTGCCAGGCAGCAGGGCAGGGTGGGGTTGACGTAAATAGAGCACAGAGCAGTTTCGGGGCAGAGCAGTTTCAGCGCTCTGTGTGGTGCTGTAATGCACCATATTTTCCTTCCAAAACTATTTGAGTTACTAGTTTGCGAAAGCGGTCTTATGATGTTCCTCTCCCACATTTGCATGACTATTTTAAAACTTCTTGGCCCTCCTGGAACCTCCTGGAACCTCTAGTACTCCCACTTCACCTCCTGCCCTACGGAGGTGGTTCTGCTTCACTGGGAAAAGAGAAACCATCCAATGGGAATCCCTTTAACTTCCTGCCACCAGATCTGCATCTTATATCTGCCTCCATATTCCCCTTCTTCCTTCCTATGACAGTGGAGAAAGGTCTCTTAGGTAGCTATTTTATAGCGCAGGATAGCTGCAGAGTGACTAGAAGAACGGTTTAATATCTTATACCTTGTAAAAGCAGCAACAGAATTTGAACTCAGGTCTCCAGTCTTTTTGGTCCTAATGCCCTTTGGTTTCTTCTTTTTCCTTTTTTAAGAGACTCTTCTTTTAGAGCAGTTTTAGGTTTACAGTAAAATTGAGAGGAAGCTATAGAGATTTCCCATGTAATACACCCCTTGCTCCCACGAATGTATAGCCTTTCCTATATCAACATCACTCACCAAAATGGTACATCTTTTTTAAACCAAGGATGAACCTACATTGACACATCATAATTACTCAAAGTCTATAGTTTACCTAAGGGTTCATTCTGGGTGTTATATGTTCAGTGGGTTTAGGCAAATGTATAATGACATGTATCCATCATTACAGCACCATAGAGAGCGCTGAAACTACTCTGTGCTCTATTTACATCAACCCCACCCTGCCCTGCTGCCTGGCAACCACTGATATCCATAGTTTTGCCTTTTCCAAAAATCATACGGTTGGAATTATATGGTATGTAGCCTTCTCAGACTGGCTTCTTTCACTTAGAAATATGCATTTAAGGTTCCTCTATGTCTTTTCATGGCGTGATAGCTCATTTTTTTTTTTTTTTAAGCCCTGAATAATATTCCGTTGTCTAGATGTACCACAGTTTATTTATTCATCCACCTACTGAAGGACATCTTGGTTGCTTCCAAGCTTTGGTAATTATGAATAAAGTGTTATAAACATCCGCGTGCAGATTTTTTTGTGGACCCATGTTTTCAACTCCTTTGGGTAAATACCAAGGAGTATGATTGCTGGATCATATGGTAAGAATGTGTCTAGTTTGATAAGAAACTGCAAACTGTCTTCTACAGTGGCTGTGCCGTTTTGTATTCCTACCAGTAAATAAAGTTTCTGCCCCTCCATCCTCATCAGCATTTGGTATTGTCACTGTTCTGGATTTTGGCCATTTTCATAGGTGTGCAGTCGTATCTCACTGTTGTTTTAATTTGCATTTCCCTGATGACATATGATGTGGATGGAGAGGAGATGCTGAGGAAGTACTAGGAATGGGCTTAGGGACAGGTTGGATGTGGAGAGTGAAAGAGCAGATGTCAAGGAGAAATCTTGGCTCCTGGCTTTGTTCCCATGCCTGGAGCATGGCGCATGGAGAGAGCGTCACAAGTATGGCGTCCGCCCAGGAGAGCCTGTCATGGGAGAAGTCACGTGGGAACGGGCACGTGGGTCTGCAGCGCATAGGAAAGATCCAGGCTGGAGAAGCAAATCTGCAAGTCCTCAAAGATAAAATGGAAATTGCGATCATGGGCATGAAGGAGACTGTCCTTCACGAAGGAGAAAACGAGCGAGAGTCCTACTCACAAAACTGTCCAGAACAGGTCTTTAGGAGCTGGGTAGGGAGCGTAAACGTTCAAAGGCTACTGAAAGGAGCAGCAGGGAAGTCAGAAAAAGCTGAAGAGGGCAGAGTCTCAGCATCAAAATGAAGAGTGGGCATCAAGGAATGCAGGGCCGGGGCTTCCCTGGTGGCGCAGTGGTTGAGAAGCTGCCTGCCAATGCAGCGGACACGGGTTCGAGCCCTGGTCTGGGAGGATCCCACATGCCGCGGAGCAACTGGGCCCGTGAGCCACAACTACTGAGCCTGCGCGTCTGGAGCCTGTGCTCCGCAACTAGAGAGGCCACGATAGTGAGAGGCCCGCGCACCGCGATGAAGAGTGGCCCCCGCTTGCCGCAACTACAGAAAGCCCTCGCACAGAAACGAAGACCCAGCACAGCCAAAAATAAATAAATTAAGTGATTAAAAATATATTATAAAAAAAAAAAAAAAAGAAATGCAGGGCTATAGCCAGTGTCCAGAGCTGTGGGGAGGTCAGCAAAGATGAGGGCTGAGAAGCATCTTCTGGATTTAACAGCATTTGGGCTTTTGGTGACCTCAGCAAGAACTATTTCAGAGAAGTGATGCGTTACTGTGGTTTGAGGAGAGGTTAGGTGAAAAGAGAATGGAACAAGTGCTGTGAAAAACTTCAAGGAATTTTGCTGAGAAGGGGAGCAGAGAGTTAGGGCTAACACGGGTCCCAACCTTGTCTGCACACTACAGTTATTGAGGCGCTTTAAAAAAGTCCCAAAGCCAAGGCCACTCTCCAGACCAATTAAAACAGATCTCCGAGAGTTAGCCGCAAGCGCTGAGATATTTTATAGCTCCCAGGTGATTGTTATACACAACCCAGACTGACAATCACCAGGGTGGAAGGAGATGTGGGGTTGAAGATATATACAAATATATTTTAAGGATTGCAGAGACTCCAATATGCTTTATTGTTGATGGGAGAGGTCTGGTTGGGAGGGAAGAGAAGGGTTAGTTGATTGTGTGAAACCCTGAGCTGTGGTGGTGAGAAAGGCCTTGGAAGGCAGCCCTTTAGAAGGAATGCATTATACTTTTAACTGCATTATGATTACCTTGACATTAAAAAATCCTTTTAATCTGCGTTTCTTTAATTATCCAGAGTAAAGTTGCTTCCTGAAGCATTTCCTATAGAAGAAAATGCATTTAAGCTGTTTGACTTTTCCAGACATCTTTTTCCTTTTCTTAAGTGTTTGTTCCAAATGATGATTGCAAAATCCTTTTTTTGCACTCTCTATTCTCTCTTTTAGAACCACTTTGGACACTTGCATTTAATTTTGTAACTATGGTTTAAAGCAATTATTTTGGTTTAATTCTAGATGTACTTCATTGTAAATGCTACCTGCCCGTGTGATGACACCATGACATCCCCAGTCCTGGGTTCTGAAATTCTTCCCTCGTTTGGTATGAGTGTTCAAAATATGTATATGGCATTATATTTTCTGAATTCTTTAATAACTTAAACATTGTCTTATTGTTGTGAAGATAACAAGTGAAACTTATATGTGGAATCTAAAATATAATACAAATGAACTTATTTACAAAACAGAAATAGACTCACAGACATAGAAAACAAACTTACGACTACCAAAGGGGAAAGTGGGGGAGGAATAAATTAGGAGTTGGAGGTTAGAGTTACAAACTACTATATTTAAAACTGATAACCAACAAGCTCCTACTGTATAGTACAGAGAACTACATTCGATATCTTGTAATAAACTATAATGGAAAGAAATATGAAAATAATATATACACACTTATAACTGAATGACTTTGCTGTACACCTGAAACTAACACAACATTGTAAATTAACTCTACTTCAATTAAAGATTAATTAATTAATTAAATAAATAAAATACAAAAAAATAGCAAGTGAAAGATATCATCGATGAGCATTTAATTCTTTTATTTCAATATTCTCTATAAATACTCCACCAATCTTAATTTCTCTTCCACTGTAGGTAACATGGTTTCCTACCTGCATATTTGTAGGGTGTTTTCCTATTGTCCTTATGTTTACTATACATTTCCAGGATGCAGCTGTTGTTGTTTAGCCTTGGACATGGTGAACGCTTTTGGTCTCCAGGACACATTTTTCCTCCTCAAAAATGTATTATGATTCTGACGACCATTCTGGTTGAGTGGTTTTGGTTTATTCCTCAGTGTCTAGTGTCCTTTCTCTGTTTTCATTCGACTATTTTACTTTGCATTCTGGAAGAACTTTTCAAGTTTATACTCCAATTACCAATTGGTTTTTCTGCAATTTCAACTCTTCTTTTTCCTGCTTTCCATGTAACTCTGCTGTTGTATTTTTCATTAGCTTATAATCTTCCATTATCTTACTCATCTCCTTTTTATCTGTTGGTAGTTTTCCTTCTTATCGTATCCTATCTCTCCTTGGGCATTCTGTTACTCTTTCAAAGAGGCCATACCTTTGGGTGTTCTATTGAAGTCTGATATTTTCTAGAGACTTTAAGATGGTGGGCCCTTTCTCATGTTCTGCAATTTGTTTTCATAAGACCCGTGGCCAACCGAACAAAATGTTTGCCAATATTCAAAGTGTGTGGGTTGCTTGTGTATACTCTCTGCATCCTTGGGCACGTGTTAAATCCCCTTTCTATATCAATATCAGGTACATGTCAGGTTGATAGACCCTCGGGACTTAGCTACATTCCCAGGGTCTGGCAGGTCTCAGCTAGCTTGCTCTATTGGCATCTTCTACCCCCTGAGTCTACTCTTCTCCATCAAGCTGAACCTGCAGGCCACAAGAACACCTGTAAGCTCCAGCCTTCATGGCCTGGAGGACTCTCCTTGCTCTGTCCCTCCTGATGCTTATGCCTTACAGGAGGCAGTGCACAGCTTTCAGTGCCCTGAACCCAGCTTCTGGCCAGTTTGCTCCTGAATTTATAGTCTCTAATTAGCTGTGGAAGCAAGGACCTATGCGAGTGTGAGACAGGGCTGAGGAAAGGGCCCCCTGGGGGATGGATGTGTCCACACGGCACAGGTTGGCGCCCTGGTTTCCCATCTCGCAGCCCTAGAGCAGAGTTGAGTGGGCAGCAGGGGGAACAGACTAGCCTCGTTCTCTACACCCTTGGCTGTTTTTGTCAGTCAGCTTCTACCAGACATACAGTCAGTGGGAAGTCTTCTCAGATTCTATTGATGGTCTTCATTTTGGGTATTGTGAGTTTGTCTTTTTCTTTTCTTTCTTTCTTTCTTTCTTTCTTTCTTTCCTTCTTTCTTTCTTTCCTTCTTCCTTTCCTTTTTCCTTCTTTCTTCCTTCCATCCTTTCTCTTTCTTTCCTTCCTTCCTTCCTTCCTTCCTTCCTTTCTTTCTTTCTTTCTTTCTTTCTTTCTTTCTTTCTTTCTTTCTTTCTTTCTTTCTTTTCTTTTCTTTTCTTTCTTTCCCACCCTGCATGTTTGCAGGATCTTAGTTCCCCGACCAGGGATTGAACCCACTCCCTCCGCAGTGAAAGCACAGAGTCTTAACCATGGGACGACCAGGGAATTTCCTCTTTTTCTATCTTAATAAGAATGTTAATGAGAGGCTGGTAGAGTCTTAAATGGAGGACTTATATTGAGGCCCGATACTATTTCTTATTTTCACTTTAAAATTTGAGAGACGGTACCATAGAAATAAATCTTCATCAACTAAGGTGAACACTTCTGGCAAAGGTGAGAAATGGCGAGAACCAGCCTGAGGACACAGCAGGTGGTTGGTGGACATGTGACCCTCAGTCTGGGATAAACTTTCTTTGTGCTGCCCTCTGAAAGACTCTTACAAGCCCAGACCCTCTCCTGCTTCTTAGAATGCATAGACCCCTCTTTTCTTGGTAACTCTGAGATCTCCTACATCTCCTAAAACTGTTCTGTTCCTTCTAGTAGGGTGTTTAAAATGTGCTTAAAAAGTAGTGCCGACGTCTAATTATGAGGGAAGAAGTTAGCGGAGAGGATGCTCGCAAACAGACCTTTGGGTGTGAACGTGTAAGACGGGTGGGTGCAGACCAGACATTGCAGACTTAGCTAGAAACACCTGGGGGGCAACAAAAGGGACGTGCTTGCTAGAGTGATCGCCAGCAGTGCATGGTGTCTTTGGCAGTCAGAGCTTATTCCGTTCATTTAAAAGTAGCCAATATTTACTGAGAACCTACACGTCAGACACTAAAGTAAAATACTGGGGGCGCAGCATCAAACGTGGTACATTCTCTGCTTTTAAGCAGCTTGCAGTGTATTGGTGGAGATGGACAAGTAACCAGAAGATCACATGTGCTACAGCCTGAAATTGATTCAAGTCCATGGTACTCTGAGAGAGTAAAGGAGGGAAAATTTGATTCACCTCAGTGGACCAAGGAAGGCTTTCTATAGGAAGGGATGCATTAAACTCCAGAAAGAACACAGAGAAGAAAGTCAATATTAAAACAACAACTGAGCTGAAAGAAAACCTAAGTCTGTGGAATCGATGCAGGGACTAAGGTCCAGTCAAGTTTAATTAAAAAAAAAAAAATCTACTCACGTGGTGAGTGGTGAACAGCACAGATTCTGGAGCCAGGTCATTTGGGTTTCAAGCCTGGCTCCATCGCTTATGAGCCGTTTGGACTTAGGCCATGTACTTCATCTCTGAGCCTCAGTTTTCTCATCTGTAAAATGGAAAAATGATAATATTTACTACGAAATGTTCTTGCGGGGATTAGAGTTCATATGGGAAAATTGTAGCGCCCAGCATTTACTAAGTACTCAATAAATAGTGGATGTGGATAGCCACATCCTTGTAGGACTACAGAGCTTCAAAGTAAGAGGGAAACTGTTTTGAATTTCCAGACAAAAAGAACACATTATGTATAAATGAGAAGCTATCAGACTAGCATCTGACTTTCTATCTGCAACAGTGGAGGTGAGGAGATGGTCAAGTAACCCAACAACTAATGAATAAAACAAATGGGTGACTAGTACATTGTCTGGAAATGTCTAATAAGTGCTAAATTACAATTGTTGAAGGTATAGACCATTAGACCATACAGACTAGAAGGGAAATCCTAATAATGTTCTAAAATTAAGCGAGTTCAACAAAATGAGTTGAAGTGGGGATTTTCTTTACATGAAAAACCCTGTAAAGATTCCTTTTGGGATAAGAAGAAGTAAAATGCTCTAAATACCTCATCATATTGGAATATGGAGAGAGGTGGGGAAAAAGAAGATCTTGGCAGGAGAAATATTTGGTGTTTTGTTTTTAAGCAATGGTAGAGAATTAGGTACCAGATTAAGGGCACTTGTAAAACAAAGGTAACCGTTAATTTCTCCCTTTTAACATTCACTTTCATTTGAGGTTTTGATAAAATATATTCAAAATGTTTACACTTTGGGTAGAATTACCTTTTATCTTTATGTTAGGACTGTCAATAGGACATAAAGTATTTAAAAATAATTTGATTATAACAATATAACTAATAATTTGGCCCAAATGTAGGCACGAGAAAGTTAATGGAATAAATAAAGAACACTTTGTTATGTATATGTATCTTTATTTTATTTTCACCCAACATTGTTGGGCATATAAGCAGTCGAGGAAGCCTTCAAAATAATAGTTAAATTCCATCATCTGATATTTTGCTAATTTTCAGTACCCTAGAGACCATAGCTTTGCATGTTTTTAAAAGTGGTGTTTTAGGGCTTCCCTGGTGGTGCAGTGGTTGAGAGTCCGCCTGCCAATGCAGGGGACACGGGTTCGTGCCCCGGTCCGGGAAGATCCCACATGCCGCGGAGTGGCTGGGCCCATGAGCCATGGCCGCTGAGCCTGCGTGTCCGGAGCCTGTGCTCCGCAACGGGAGAGGCCACAACAGTGAGAGGCCCGCGTACCACACACACACACACACAAAAGTGGTGTTGTAAAGTTTTATTTATCACATTAGGAGGATAGAACATATTTATTTTCCAGTTTGTTAGCTTGACTTAAAGTTTTAAATATTTAGACATACCTTGTGTTGGCCTCCATTTGTACCCTTGACCTTGGATCCCGCAAATGCCAGGGATGGACCTGTCACTCAGAGCTTGGTGATGTTAGTGCCGTGTCAGAGAGACCTTGCTTAAGTGAATATTTACAACAGAATATCTATTAGTAATTCCCATATCAAATGGTTATAACATATACTTTCTGAAGTGGTGGAATAATTTTTCTCCTGTAACATGGTTATGTTGATACTGTTTTCTTTCATGTATCACAAAAATGGAGATCTCAGCCCATAGTTGGAATGAGTGGAAACTTTTAAATAGTGGGGAAGATCTGAATTAATGAGGGGTCTCTGTAGCACTTTAGGTCCACAGAGCCTTTCTGCTCGTGTATCGCAAAGCATGCTCTTTTCAATATTCAAGGAAGTTGGGAGAGAAAAACTCAGTTTTCAAGTGTTTTGAAGCAGCCCTGACTCTGCTTAACATGAGGGGTCCCTGTCCGTTCCTTCGGGGCATCACAGCTTGTTCATCTTTCTACGTCCGGATCTGGAATCATTGATTTGGGGTAAACGCTTGTTGAATTGTAAGTTTCTAGAAGTTACAAGTAGCAGAGCTGTGTAACGTTGCGAGCATGGGTTCTGGAGCCAGACTGTCCTGGGTCCAGAGCCTGCTTGTGTTGCTAGTTTCCTGAGTGTCCTTGGGCAAGAACTCCATCTCTTGGCATTTCATTTCTCCTGCCTGGAGAATACTAGTATATACCTCGGGAGGATTGTTGTAAAGATCAACTGAGTTAATACAGAGATCAGCTGGCCTAGAGAAGCATTTGCCGTTATTATTACACGGGACCAATAATTGATTCAATCCAACAAATATTAATTGAATATCTGTCTTGTGCCAGGTTGACAGAGGGCGGATGCATCTTATGTGCCAGGCACTGTGCTTAGCTGTGGACGTCAGAGTAAATAGGACGTAGTCTCTGCCTTATTTGAGTTTATATAGTAAGGGATTTGGACAAGTAATCAGGTGATTACAGAACACTTATTTTAGAACATGGTCCTGGAAGCTTTGGGAGCACGTAGGAGGGGGTCCCTTCCCCAGTATTGGAAATGATTTCCTAAAAAAATGGAGTGGAAACTGACCGAGACTCTTTATGCTTATCGAAGGAAGTGAGGACTCAAGATCCATTCAGCTTATCATGACATTAGATTTCATTTGCCTGGAATATTAGGTATTTAAGGAAAAAGTGATTGGCAGACGTGCTTATACATTTAGATAATGGTTTCAGCGCCCTTCTCTGGGGCAACAGCAGTGGCAGCTGCAAAGACCACAGCCTCTAGGGGCCACGCTCCATGTTTGGAGGATTATTTGGTGTCCTGTTTGTCTCAGTTTGTGCCCAACTGAGCACCATCTCTGGGTCTACAGAGTGTTGGTTTATCTTCTGAAACACTTGTTCCTCTTCTGGACACTTCTCCATAAGTTTCCTGTTTCCATCAGAACCAACATATCCTGTAAAGGCTTTCAGCTCATGGACGAAGCACGTGCACCAGGGGAGTCAAATTGCGTTGAACACTCCCCAAAGTGTTCTTTTTTCCTCCCTTTCTTTCCTTGCTTCCTTCCTTCTTTTTCCTTATCTCTCTGCTCCATTCCCCACTTACTCCAAATCATCTGACTTCCTCTGTGGATTCCAAAGGAGGATTTCAGAGACCTTGAGATCAAGGGCCTCTATTAGGGGCAGGGACCCTCTTGGGCTGAATTCAGCTTTGGACAAAGCAGTTATTTTGGTGCAAGCAGATGAGCAGAATAAAATCTGCAGGTCATTAAAAAGCTCCGAAATCTCCCTTCTGCCTTACACACATATCCCCCAGCAGAGGAAGTGATATTTCATTACCCTCACTCACTGAGGTTAAGGCAGTAAAGACTGTTGAAATTTCAAATGTTAAATAAGGAAATTTCAAATGTTAAATTTCAAAATGTTAAATAAGAACCCTGGTTCACTGATACTAGAATATGAATTAGTTTCTCTGCTATTACTGCCCTAGTCCTGAAGGCATGAAACCCAAAACATGTGATTTTGTTTGTTTGGTTGGTTGAGTTGTTTTGTTTTGTTTTAATTTTAATTTTTATATTGGAGTAGAGTTGATTTACAGTGTTGTGTTAATAAGGTGTACAGCAAAGTGATTCAGTTATACATATACAAGTATCTATTCTTTTTCAAATTCTTTTCCCATTTAGGTTATTACAGAATATTGAGCAGAGTTCCCTGTGCTCTACAGTAGGTCCTTGTTGGTTATCTATTATATACAGCAGTGTGTACGTGTCAGTCCCAAACCCCCAATCTATCCCTTCCCCTCTGGTAAACATAGATTCATCCTCTAAGTCCGTGAATCTGTTTCTGCCAAAACATGTGATTTTTATAGGAACTAAAGAATCTGGAGAATGGCGGCTATTACCTGAGAGACAGAGGTAGATGCTACAGCAGAGGCCCTGTTGGCATGGGCTTTGAGGATCTGGAAATGGGGGCACCCAGTTTCACCCCTCCCTCCCTCCCTTCCTTCCTTCCCTCTTTCTTTTCTTTCTTTTCTCCTATTCCCTATCTATGTCTCCTCTCATTCACCTATTCATTGAGCAAGAAGGATCGCGAGTGCCCCTCGCAGGCAGGCAATGCTCCATCTCCCTCCTGGGGATCTGAGGATCGGCATTGGCCACGAGGAGCTGAGTGCAGTGGGATGGACAGAGCTAATAAATAATGACCCTGCACAGTCTTATGAGAGCCAGAGGCACACCATGCCCTTTCTGGTCAGATCAGAGACATTTTCTCAGGGCATCTGAGCACGAACTTGAAGGTGAATCAAGATTTTCCAGCTGGATTTGGAGGGGGAACGACCCTGGGTAAAGCTGTGCGGGAGCCTGAAGTGGTCCGGGAGGAGAGCAGCCCCCTGTGTCTGGGGCAGGATGTATGGGGGGAGATGAGGCTTGAGAAGGGCTCTGTGGACCAATCTGAGCCCAGGCCCTGGGGTGTTACAGCAGAAAGCACAGGATGACCTCTTAGCAAATATCTCCATTGTGTGGAAATCAGCTCAATGGTCCTCCTAGTTTTCTTATAAATACTTGTTTTACAAAGGAGGATGTAAGGCCAAGAATACTAAAGAGGGAGGAGGCCAGTCTTCTGGGAGCTGCGGATTTTCCTTTGAGCTGGGTTTTTGAGGGAATAGAAAGCGTGGAGGACCTCCCCCGCCAGCCGGAGGCTGTGTCAACACAGTCATCAAACACAGTGAAAATACGACCAACAGGGAGCACAGCGTCAACGCGCTAATTAAAACCAAAATCCATTTTATTTTTCTTAGATTTTCCTGTTTGGCTTTTGACAACAGTTGAATGAAATATAGTTTGCTGGAGTCTCCCTTCTCTCCAGACGGCTGGTACCAATCTCGGCCTCCTTGGGATTCAACCTTTTGTAGGAGAGAGAAGCAAGGGGAGTGGAAAGAGTCAAGGGACGCAGGCACAGGCACAGGCACGGGCATGGACACGGTTACGGGCACGGGCACGGGCACAGGCAGAGACGCGCGTGCGGGGACGTCCTTATCTGTTCCCTTTCCCTTGAGACACGAGAGACTTTTTAGGAGAGGACCCCGTGGACTTTTGTGGGCCATGGCATGGCGTGTCATGTTCCTGAGGTTCCCAAGGCCCTGCTTCCCATGGATCCCCTGCAAGCAAAGCCCCGTGGAGGCCAGAGGTACGGGAGGGATAATCCAGAGAGAAGGGAGGGGAGAAGCAAATGTATGTCCGGTCAGCGGCTCCTGTTGCTTTTGGTCCCTCAGGAGTGAGATTCTGAGCTGACCATGGGTCTCTGGGGTCTGGAAGGCCAGGGGACCCTAGGGAGCCCTCTCAGGTTCTAAGGTTGGGCAGCTCAGCTTTGTTATTTGTTTACTTTGACATTTCCGTGTCTTCTGATTCACGGAAACAGGTGGGGAGCCGGAAGGGCAGAGATTCAAGGTCTCTGAGGGCCTTTCCTCTTCGTGGTGGCTTCCCTGGTGGCGCAGTGGTTAATAATCCGCCTGCCAATGCAGGGGACACAGGTTCGAGCCTTGGTCCGGGAAGATCCCACATGCCGCTGAGCAACCAAGCCTGTGCACCACAACTACTGAGCCCACATGCCACAACTACTGAGCCCGTGTGCCACAACTACTAAAGCCCATATGCCTAGAGCCCGTGCTCCGCAACAAGAGAAGCCACTGCAACAAGAGGCCCACGCACCCCAATGAAAAGTAGCCCAGCTCGCCGCCACTAGAGAAAGCCCGCATGCAGCAACAAAGCCCCATTGCAGCCAATAAATAAATAAATAAATTTATTTTAAAAAAAACTGCCTCGGCAGGCAGATTCTTAACCACTGCTCTACCATTGAAGTCTGGGTGGAAGTCTGCCTGCCTTGGACGTGCAGGCAGACGACGTAGTCACCAGGCGGCAGGCCCTCGGGGCTGCTCTTCCCTAGTCGGTCCTGCCAAGGACGATGGCTCCTGGGCTGCCCCAGGGCTGAAAACTGAAAACTTCCAGAAACGAAGGACCTCGAGGTGTTGTAAAGTCTGGCACGTGGGAGGTGATCAAATGCTTGTAACAGCTGGGTGCAGGGAGTAAATTCTAGAGCCCAAGCTGATGGGGTGGTTCTCACCACGCCCATCATGTATGGACACTGAAAACAGAACATGGGTGGTCTGGATTCCTAGCTCTTCTCCTGGCCAAAGCAGGGCACGTTTGTACCTTGCTGATTCTGTTTCTTGCTTTAGAGCTTGTTCATTTGTCTTTTATGCCCGTTTCTACACTATTGCCAGTGTTAGTCTGCAGGTTCCACAATGGGCGGCGTGTTTGTTTTATTCTTTCTGCACCAGGGAGCACCGATGGGCCAAGGGCAGGTCATTTTGCAGGGGAGCAGGCAGTGGTGACCCAACCCACCCGTCACTGAGACCGAGCTCTCCTTGTGTTTTGCACCCAGGGCACCGGGCTTGCCTGGTGGCGGCCCTGGTCCCTCCCCACTGCTCCCAGCAAGGAGATGCTCGTCTGGGACAGAGTCTAGGAGCTACAGCAGTAGCAAATGGGGGGACATTGCCTGAGGGACAGAGGCAGCCATGAAGACCTTTGCACTCACCCGAAGGAGCACCTAATTCTGTTTCGAATCCTGGGTCAGTTTGGGCTCCAAAATAATTTTGGACCAAAGCTCAGGTATTTGAGCTCAGCTGCGTTCACCTAGGCTGCTCATCCCTATGACGCGGTTATTGCACCAAGGGCCTCCTTCTCGCCCCTCGGCCAATTTTCTTTCTCTCTCATCCACTCAGTTCCCTGCTGCTGCTCTCGCACCCTCTTACTCTCTTGTCCCCTTCCTGACACTTGCCAGTCCAGCCTCAGGAACCCTCAGTCCAACATTGCAGGCTCCGGACGCACAGGCTCAGCGGCCATGGCTCACGGGCCCAGCTGCTCCGCGGCATGTGGGATCTTCCCGGACCGGGGCACGAACCCGCGTCCCCTGCATCGGCAGGTGGACTCTCAACCGCTGTGCCACCGGGGAAACCCACCCTCTACCATTTTTAAAGGACATTTAAAAATGAAAACGACAAGTTTTCGACTCAAAGTTATGGTCTCCGACCTCAGCTGGACTCAGAGCTTCCCAGCAACGCTTTTACCGGTTTGGGGTCATCTCTCCTCCATGACCCTCACCGCCTGCTTCTCCCCCCCTCACTTCAAGCTTCCTTTAAATATTCTGACCTCTGATTCTCACACCTGCTCTTCTTCCCATTTCACAGAAAAAAAGGGGAGCCTATCAGGAATGATCTTCCCCACGTGCCACTGGCTGCTTATACACGTCTCTACACCTCTCCCCAGCTCTGAACAGGAGGAATTAGGCTCCACAGCACGGGGCTCATTCATCCAACGCTGTCTGCCTCCCTGTCCACCCGGCTCTCTCTGTGTCTTCCAAGAATCATAACTTTCTTTTCCTGTGTCTTAGCGTCTCTCTCACTCTCTGTTGCTTGCTCCCCTTGGCTTGTAAATGTGCAAAATTCCTTCCCCATCTCTCTCAACGGCACTCCCCTCTCCACCACCATCAGAGTTCACTTACTCTCCTCACCCATACTCCCTGGGCAGTTTTCATCTGGTGTTTCCATTTCCTCCCCTGACATGTACTCCAGACCCAGTCCAAACCATGTCCGGTTGGGACTGGTTATCCCATCCAAGAGCACCAAAGAAAGACTTGCTCTACAGACGGCAACTGAGGCTCAGGTCTGTCATGCATTAGTAAACGGTGAAGCTGGAATTTAGACGTAGGTGTTATGTATTCGACTGTCTGTGCTTTCTCTTGACTTGATGCTGATGGACAGGAGCCGACTCTGGGCACCTAAGATGCCTCCCTGGAGGCCGTCTAGGAAGGCAGGCATTTGGGGGTGAGTGGGTGGTGGTTGGGAGGGCAGTTGAGAAGTTAGAGGCAAGGAGACTAGTTAGAATGGCTTTCTGCTTATGGCGATTCCCACTCACGCCTCTCCATCGCGCACTCCCTGCTCCCCTCAAACACACAGTCACACACCTCCAGAGACCCACACGTGGCACATTCAGAAGAACATATCATAAACACTCAGTGATTATTCACCAAATGAATGAAAGCCCAGGCAGGAGAAGAGGTCAATGTCACAATACTTGATCCCGGCTTGAGAGTGGGGAGGAAGCTGTGTCCTGGCTCCGTCATCACCCCTTTGGGCAGGAAGGAGGCCATAGCCTCACCAGAGACTGCTGAGACCCCAGGTGAGCTGGGCAAGGAGGGCGTGTCTCTGAGAGGCGGCACACCTGTGCGCAGGGGCGGGTGGGTCTGGCCTGGGGTGCAGCCCAGCTCTGCTAGGCACTGCTGTCACCTAGCAACTTCTCACCTGGGAAAGGGGGCGATAGGGGTGTCCACCTCATGGGGTCGCTGGGAGATCTCAGTGAGCTCCTGCCGCACAGCGCCTAGGACACTGGGCTGCAGGAGCTTAGATGCTGCTGCTGTTTGATGATGACGAGGATTGATCGTGGCGACCAAGACCTCGTAACCCTGCTGTCACCTTAGTGCACCCAGTAAGGAGTGCCTGAGCACCTAGTGCATGCCAGGGACCATGCCGGGCGGGGTGTGTGGGAATGAACTGGACTGGAGAATAGGGAGACCCGAGGCTCACTGTGACGGCCCCCACACTCTGGGGCCTGAGTGGGCTGCCCTTCCTAATGAGTGGGCACCTTCGGTCTGGCAAGAGCATTTGAGGAGGGACCCCTCCAGGATCTGAGGGACCCCCGTTTCCTTCTCCTTCTCAGAAAGAGGGCTGCGGGCAGCTTTTGAGCCTGTGTGCCCCAGGAAGCAGGGTTATGAGAAAGCCACCGGGTGGGGACCCGGGAGGGATCACGTTACCTGCCTTGGAGCTCCTGCTTGGTAACAGGAGCTTGTGAGGCCATCCTTTTCCTCTGTGGAGCTTGTGGGAGCGGGTGAGGCTCCAGGCTTTGGGGTATCCCCTGGGCTCAGCTCGGTTCAGCACTCCAGGAGTTTTAGGCCATTATGCTTTTTCTGGACGAGCAAAGCAATCCCTCCATTTGGTCCTTTTTGCCAAATGGACTTTTCCCTTCTCTGTACCCAGGATGCCCAGATGGCAGGAGGTGCCCAGAACCCAGGGCAGCAAGGACGAACAGGCCCCTGGGTATCTGGTGGTCGAGCCACCTGAGGCCAGGCTCTGCTTGAGCTGGGATCCAGGCTTCTGATTCTCAATGAGTTATTCCAGTTTGGTCTCATAGGGACCACTGTTTTTATGGACATTTAAAAAGACTACAGAGATGCTAAAGGTCTGGGTCTTTGGGGACACTAGTCATTTCTTTACTGGCTCAGCTGTCACCTCTTCTTTCTGTCACCCAGTATGGCTGGGTTGATGTGATTTATCTTTCTTAAAAACAATGTGTGCTGTGGAGGTGAATTTAGTGATGCTTTTCTTTCTTAACGTATTTGTTGGGTTTTTTTTTTTTGTCTCTTTACCCCTGTTTTTTTTGCAAATCTCCTCCCAGTTGGATTCTGGTTGCCCCAGAAGTCCCGTGGAGGGAAGGGACTTTTCTTTGAGGTGATTATGTGCGTTAAATTAGGAGTTGATTTGGGGATTCCACAGCCAGCCACTTGGTCATCAGTGCAGCATACTGTCCTCTGGAAAGAGGTGATAAATGAACTGTAGACAGAAAAACTGAGGCTAAGAGACGAAGTCCCTGGCTCATTGGGAGGTCACTGTCCTGTCACTTTGTCCCTGTGTCATTCCAACCCCAGGCCAGGCATCCTGGCAGAGTCTCAGGTTTCTCTTGTAAATCTCCAGGATCTTCTAAAAACCAAAGCGGCTCTGTGTTGCCGGTAGGCCAAATTGCAAGCCCTCAGCTTGGGTTCCCACCCCCCCGATCCTACCTTTCCCACTGCGTGCCCCAGCCCCCGAAAATCGCCGGCGTCCCCCTGTGCCAGGGCCCCGTCCCCAGACGTCCGTGGCTTTGCACACTCTTTTCTGACCAACCTCTCTTTCCCCTCTTGAATTTGGTGGATGGTCCTTCCCAATAACTCAAATGGTTCCTCTTCTGAAAAGGTTCTGGGTGTCCCACCAATAGGGTGGTCACTGCCTTGCTATGCCCCCTGGCAAGGACCCTCCACCACCACATCATCATGCATACTGGTTCTTTCCTGCCTCGGGCTCTGAGCATCTTGGGAAAAGGGTCCTCGCCTGCCCACCTGTGTCCTCAGCAGCGCCCAGTGTGGGAGCCGGGCAGAGCTTGCTGGATGACGTGCGGTCCAGGGTGAGCACAGCAAAGGGCATCGCGGTGCCCTGACGCCTCAGGGACCAGAGGGGCTGCCCAGCCGCTGGGTTTTGGCCTCGCCTGTTTCCCAGCATCTCCTGTGAGATCTCCGTGTCTGCTGCGTTGCACCACCGGCGTTTGAGCAGAAGGGGTCTCTCCAGGCGCAGAACACAGGTTCCCAGCGCTGCAGTCAGGAAGGCTGCCGAGAGGGGCATCCTCTAGTGAGGAGCAAAAGCCAGGCTTCCTGGACATTCTGGGCTTCACTTCTACACCGGGAGGAACTCTGCACCTCTCCTTTCTCCAAAGAAAGTATCCTAAATTTGGCTGGAAGGGATGCTGCGAGACCCTTCCCCATAGAAAACCAGCTTCTCGCCTCCCTCCTAGCCCTAAACCCACCTGTCCTTTTCGTGAAAATAAAGTACACAGAGAAGGAGTTTTTCTCTCTCTCTTTTTATTTTTACATTTTAATTGTATTTATGATGGCAATAATCACGTACTATAACCCCCAGATGGGGTGAGGTGAACGTAAATTAGACTACATGATTTTTTAAATTGAAGTATAGTTGATTTATAATGTGTTAATCTCTGCTGTACAGCAAAGTGATTCAGTTATACGTATATGTACATTCTTTTTAAAAATATTATTTTCCATTATGGTTTATCACAGGATATTGAATATAGTTCCCTGTGCTGTGCAGTAGGACCTTGTTGTTTATCCATCCTGTATATAAAAGCTTACATCTGTTAAGAAGTTTCTCTTTATAACAACGTGTGTGTGTGTGTGTGTGTGTGTGTGTAACAGGTATCATTGGGAATTTCTTCCTGAACTGAATTTTTCTCCTATTGTCACAAGTTAACATCAAGAATCGGAATAATAAGGATTTATAGGAAGAGCTAATTGTATATTTTGGATCCATAACATAATTTATTTTGTTGCGGTATGCCGATTGCCCAAACGCTGTTTACTTGTTTCTTTTCCCGTTAATTTGGCACTTCATTTTCATATTCTATTTCATTTTCTATTCTATTCACAATGAGATATCACCTCACATCTGTCAGGATGGCTGTTTAAAAATAAAAAAAAGACAGCAAGAGTTGGCGAGGTTGTGGAGAAATGGGCAGCCTTGTGCAGTGTTGGTGGGCATGCAAAATGGTGCAGATGCTATGGAAAACCGTATGGAAGTACCTCAGAAATTAAAAATAGAACTAACATATGATCCAACAATGCTACTTCTGGGCATTTGCCCAAAAGATTTGAAATCAGGATCTTGAAGAAATACCTGCAGTCCTGCGTTCATTGCAGCACTTTTTACCGTAGCCAAGATACGGAAACAACCTAAAGGTCCATTGACAGAGGAGTGGGTAAGGAAAATGTGGTACATATGTATGCACAATGGAATACTATTCGGCCTTTAAAAAGAAGGAAATTCTGCCATTTAGCACCTTGGATGAACCTGGAGGACGGTGTGCTAAGTAAAATAAGCCACTCAAGCAGGAGTTAATCGAGTTTTAAATCGCAGTGAGCATCTTCTTAGTTACTGCTTTTTACCAGTTCCCTGCGTGTCTGGTAACTTCTATTGCTGGGAGCTAACTCGTTTTGGATTCTCCCTCCCACCTGAGAGTGGGAAGAGGAGCTCGGTCCAGCTAACAAGACTGTAGTCTGCATGTATTCTTCCTCTGATGCCACGTCCAGTTGAGTTGAGGGTAGAGAACATCGGCTCTGTGTTACAGGGTGGACAAGTGTGCCCAGAGGATCAGAACATCAGAGAGCCCCTGGACCACCCTCTGCCTCCAAGCCTGCTTCCTCATCACATCTTGAGGACTCCTAACCAGCCTTCCTGCTACAAAGGCTCCAAGAACCCTGAGCAAGGGCAGAGCAGAGGGGAGAACCCACGGGTCTTGGCTTTCATGCCTGCCGTCCATGATGTGCTGTGTCTCTCTCAAGAGTCAACAGAAGTGGCTTAAATGTCACTGAACTCGAGGTGTTCTTAAGGACCACCAACCACTTCTTTTCATTGATCAGAAGATGTCTTGAGAGGTGACGTCTTGATTTGTCTAGTAGAGTCTATGAGAATCAGGTTAGCATAAACTATGCACTTGAAGGTGCCTGGGAGGGCATTTCCTTGGACCCATTCTCCAGATGAAGAAACTGAGGCACAGAGAAGTCACTCTTGGTTGACCAAGAATGGGAACCTAATAGGAACCTATTATACATAACCTAATAATTATTAAATCTATCTCGTATTTATTGAGCATTTACTCTGTGCCAGGCTCAGAGTGAAGCAGTTGACATTTCTCTTCCCAGTGCTCCAGGGGCCCCGCGGGGTAGTTTGGGAGGTAGTGGGATGTCTGATTGAGTCCAGGCTCCCAACCGCACCACCCAGATTCCAGCCTGGTCCTGCCCGTTACCAGCTGTGACGGTTTCTAACTCTCTCTGGGCCTCAGTTTTCTCGTGTGTATGAAGTGCATAGAAATCAGAGGGCTTTGGGGAGGATGAAATGGGTTAACACATGCCAAACCCTACAGCCTGTGGCTTAGTAAGTCATCCAAAAACGTTACTTTGCATCCATGTTGTATAGAAAGGAAAAGGGAGTCGGGGGTTAAGTAACTTGTCTTTGCTGGAATTCCATCCAAGGCCTGTCCTGTGCCAAAGCCCAGTCTCTTTCCGACATGCATAGCCAGCTTGGTGGCCTCAGAGCTGGGGAGGAGTGCGACAACTTGGTTTTACTGACTCTGCCTTTGGGTGGAGACCCTGACTTTTCTAGGCTGGTTCCCACAGGTTCCTCACCTTGTCCTTTCTTGCTGCACTCCTTCCTGTTGGCCTTCAGGGGGCACCATTGAGCTGCATTCACCAAGTTCGGGCCAAGGGACGGCAGCACGATTTGAAATTACACATGATGAAAGGAAAAAGGAAACTCCAAGGCTGAAATCCCAACTGCTAAGACTTTTGTCTTTATGACAAACAGCTCTTAAAAAACAAAATTGCTCCCCTGCAGGAAGGAGAGGACTTTTCAGAAGTCAAGCTTATCCCAACGTGTGTTGTTTCTTTGCTCCAAGTACTTTAAAAAGAAAAGGATAAAGCTACCTTAACACACGCGCGCGCGCACACAACTCTGGAGACATTGTCAGACTCTGCAGCCTTAACCCTGTCAGGGACGGAGTCTTAGCCTAGCTGACCACTGAGAGCAGAAGACAAATGTTTGCCTCTGGTCACTGCTCACAGGAATCTAACACGTCAGAGAGAAAGGGAAAATAATTGGGACCAATTTTCCCTTTGCTTATTTTCCAAATCTGAGGTTCCAAACTGGGTGGCTTTCCTGGAAGATTTTAACAGGAAAGGTCCAGATTCTTGGCGCACTGGCCATGCCTACCTGGGGCATTGCCAGTCCTGCGCTCCCACTCCCTGGCCTGACCCTGATGCTGGCCTCTGCCATCAGCCTCTTGGAGACTTGTCAAAGGCCTCACGATTACCCTTTTATCCCATAAACAGTGCACACTCGGGTGGTCGCTATTTTCTCTCCTCCCAGGCATGAGCTAAGTGTGGAAGAGCTCCCGGCTCGAAAGAAAACGCTTCCAATCTCACTGCTCCTGGAAATGAGTGGCAAGCATTTTCTGCCCATCTCTGAACGGAGAGAACTTCAAGTGCGTTAGACCTTTTCATCTCTGCCAATAATCTCTTGTGACTGACCCTGTTTTACAGGGTACAGACCAGTAAGGTGGCTGGAGTGCCACACAGCTACCGTAGGGGCTTTGCGGAGGTTCTAGGTCCTCCGATTTAAGTCCAGGGGTCTTTGAATGACCAGATCTTAGCTGAGGATGGAATCACTCAGCTTCATTGGCTGGCTCTCCTCCCTTTTTGCAGGACTTCCCAGGGCTGTGCTGATAAGATCTCATCCCTCTGCCTCCCCCTGCCCCAACCCCAACTCATGCCTCCCCTCACCCTCCAAAGTTCACCTTTATCCAAAAGTCCTCACTTCCAGCAGAACCATCAGGGCAAATCTGGCGGGGTCTGCAGGGCACTCAGAGGCCCATTCTCCCTGGGGCCCCCATTCTGGTCTCAGCCTTCCTGGCTTCACGTTCACATCCATCTCCTTCAGCCCTGGCCTGACTTCTTCTGCTCTGTAAAGTGCAAAGGCCTCCATAAGAGATGGATGACTTAGCCCCTCATGTCTCCGTGTGATTCTAGTTTACAGCACCTTTTCTGACAAAAATTAGGATTGGAAAGTGGAAGGAGAAGGGGCAGGGACCAAGACCCTGAAGGGATGCCGTGCTGCCTGTCGGGGCAGAGCCTGGTCCTGAGTACAGGTTCCGAGACCACTTCAGTGGATTGAACTATGCTCCAATCCAGGCTGTGTACACTGTTTCAAAACACCCCCGCGCTCCGCACCGACCCACGTCAGCAGAGAAGGGTGGAGATGGAGCTGAATACTAATGATACGCCCCCCCCAAGTCCTTTGAAGGCATCGCTGAGGTCTGACAGCTCTGTTTTCTGCCATGCAGTGTGGGCGACCGTGAAACACTCCTCAGGGACACAGAGAATCAGATCTGACTCCAGAAAGCACTTCATTCTGCTCTTGGAAGGGTCAGTCGTGGAAATGGAGCTTTCCTTAAAAAGGACTTCAGAGAGAAAAAAATCTAGCCCTTTAATTTATAAAAAACAAGTCAAGTCCATCTGCTTTTTTGAAATAAACAGGGATACAGTTAATTGTTTACAGGCTTCGGTGGGGTTTTTTCATCTTTCCTTTGTTTATTAAATGGTTCTGCCCGTCACCTTCGGGAAGAAATTTCACACTTCCTCTGAATTTGTTATTACTCGGAAGGTTGGGCTAAACCTTATCCTCAGTTCAGCTCGAGGATACCCTTGCAGGAGCTCTCATCAAAGGCAATCTTTAGGACTTCAATCCTGGAGAACCTTCAAGGGGGGGAAGCCTCACCACTTCATCAGTAACCCCACAGCCCAGAAAGCACACCCTCTGCAGGCCACCGAGGTGTGATCACCTGGGAACCATTTGAGCAATGTCCAGGGTCACGGGGCAACCCCAAACACACACTGTCAGGCCCAAAGTGGCTGGTGTGTTTTCTCCCCAGGCAGGAGGCAGCTGGACTCTAACTTCCTAGCAACAGCTCACGGTCAGTGACCGGGAGCATTATGGACGGGGCATTACATGTCAAGCAGCATCTGTCCTCATCCTGGTCTTTCTACCCTTAGCGTTCAGCCAGGGTGGTCCTGATAAGGGCTCTGCTGCCGTAGATCGTTCTCTCCTCACAGCCTGCGTGCGGCGGTGACCCCTGAGCTCACGGGGGTGCGGGCTCAGGGGCCGTGGAAGGAGGGGAGTGGCCTCGGATGTTATGGGGCAGCCTCTGCCTCATCTTGCTCTCTCTCTGTCCCCATTTTCCTTCCCATTGTTCCTACCTGGATATCTCTCCTCATGAGTCCCTTTTCCCGTAGGTGATAAAGTCCCCCACCCCTGCCCTTGCCACATTTCAGGAAGGATGGAGGAGGCTGGGCAGACTCCTCATGGGGGTCAGTCTTTGCAACACACAGTGAAGATTGTTCCTCAAATTAGTGAGAACAGGGCCAGTGTCTTTTGATCTCTGTGATGAGCTTGGCTGCCGTGTAAGACCTGGCCAGGCTCACAACTGCCACAGCGGCCCTGGCATCTCCGGACCCCAGAAGGTCTCGCTATGGGACACGGCAGTGCCCGTTGTGGTGGGGAGGGCGGCTGGCAAACCCAAGGGCCTCCTCCCTGAATTTCTTCTGTCGCATCTGTTGGATTCGAGCCTTGGAACAAACCCCACCCGCTTCCCAACAATCCCCAGCTTCTAATTGCTCTTTCCTTTTCATTTTATTTAGTAACTGGGTTCAGCCCAGGAAACCCTGGCTTCCAATCTTTGAGTGTTTTGACTCAGGGACTGTAAACTGTCTGATTTCTTGGACAAACACAATCTTGAGGAATTTTTCTCTTTACACAATGGCCGGGCTGTGTGAATGTCATAGTTCCCCATTCAGGCCTCGGTAGGTTTTTTTTTTTTTCCCCTTCCTACCGACGTCAATCTACTTAAAATAAATATTCCCTTTCGTTTTGGGGGCCCTTTCCTTTGGATTACTCACCTTTATCTCTGGGATTAGAAAGCAGCTGGGAAGCAGAGATAGGAGGGCAGGAGAAAGAGCCCATGCCAAGAAACCCAAGTTACACTGGAGATTCTTAGCAAGTCTGGAGCTCACCTTTGGCTTTGCAGATTATACTCCTTGACTATATGGGGCCACCAACCTGCGTGCTCTTCCTTTTGGAGAGACTGCTGACTCCCCCTGTCCCCTTTCCCCTCCCCCATGACCCCCGCACAGCCCCCGAGTCATCTTTCTGAAGCAAATCTGGTCCTGTTTCCCCCATTGCCCCCTGCTGGAAACCTCTGAGGACCTGGATCAAAGCCCCACTGCTCAGGCAAGCTGGGCCCATCCCTGTGTGGCCCTGCCGGCCATCTCCATTCCAGTTCTCGTGGCTTCTCCTCCATACACCACCACGCAGGCCACCCGATACCCGCGATCCCACCTTGGTGCTTGGCATGTGTGATCCCTTCTGCTTGAAATGCCCTTTCCTTTCCTTGTTGGATTCTTCCTCGTCCATAAAGACCCACTTCAGTTTTCACCGCGTGAGGCTGTCCTCCACAGAGAGTGTGCACGCCCCCCTTCAGACACATTTTTTTTCTTATGCTTTTCTTTCTTTCTTTCTTTAAGATGTTTTTTTGATGTGGACCATTTTTTTAAAAAAGTCTTTATTTAGTTTGTTACAATATTGCTTCTGTTTTATGTTTTAGTTTTTTTGGCCGAGGGGCACGTGGGGTCTTAGCTCCCCGACCTGGGATTGAACCCTCACCCCCTACATCGGAAGGTGAAGTCTTAACCACTGGACCGCCAGGGAAGTCCCCAGACACATTTCTGTGACAGCCCTTACAGCCTTACCTGTGGCTACCAATTTTCACCTTCCACAAAGCTGCGGGCTTACTAGTGTCCTTATTGTTTCAACGCAGATAGACTGCTAACTGCTCTTAATTCTTCTTTTTCTTTTTCTCTTTCTTTGTCTTCCTCTTCATCTCTTCCTTGTCTTGGTAGCTCATAAAATTATCTTTGAAATCTCTGCTGGGCCTCCTATGGTACCTGGCATTCTACCAAAAGAATGAAAGATTGACGTGCTGAGTTTTGCCTTATCAAGTATCTTCCATGCCTAGACACCGACCAGGCACCTTATGTTTGCTATCTCACTTAAATATCACACCCACCTGGGGGGTTAGATCTTATTTTCTCGTTTTCACATGAGATCCACTGAGACTTAGTGAGTTTAAATTCCTTTCCAAGGTCACACTATCAGCAACGGTGTAGTTCACACTCAGGTCTCTCCGGTCTTTTTTGTGCTGCCCCTGGCCACTGGCACAGCGACTCCAGGGCTGAGGGGACCTGAGCCCCAGGTTGGGTCTCCTGGCAGCTCACGCGAGCCCTTGACCTTTCTGTGCCTCCAATCCAGAGTGAGAGATGGAAATGGATACGCTAGCACGCGATGCTCAGGATGGTGGCTAAGTGCAAAACGTGTTCATCAGAAAACGCCCGCGATTGTTCGGCATCAGAAGAGTTAGATCAGGAGGACTCTTACCCCCTTCCCGCTCTTACTTCCTACCCCACCCTGAATGGATTGTGCTTTCCTGGTTGAAGAAATTCATCCCTGGGGAAGGTGGGTGGCAGTCAGTCTGGATTGCTGGGTAAAAACCAGGCTTTCATGTCTTTGGACTGTGATCTGCTGGGTTCTGCCGGTGGGTATTTAGGGACTCTGTGGAGACCAGGTAACGCTGAGTGAAACGTGGAAACGCTTATGCAAACAGAGTGTTATGGGAAAATGGAAGTCGGTGGGAGAGGGGAGCGCGGCAGCCCTCGGTGTGCTGTCGGGCTGGGGTGAGACTGAACCCCAGCAGAGGGCTGCTGGGCCAAGGGTCTGATGGTGGGTGCGTTCTTGGTATGACTCAGCGTGACTCCCACCCGTTTGTTTCCTGTTCTTTACTTCTCTCCTTTCTTCCAGAGCCAGAATCTAATGAAAGCCTGTTCATTAGAGCGCCTACCATATACAAAGCCCTAGGAGGTACAGAATTGTAAGACACAGGCCCCGTTCTTAAGAAGCTTAGACTGAGGAGGGATAAATAATAGATTCCTACAAGGCCTCACTCCTTTAACCGCTGTTGATTGAATGGTTTGCCACGCTTCAGGGATGAGGTGGGGGAAGACCCGCACGGCATCGTGTCGGGCGGTGACAGTGGCTGTTCTTCACAAGGAGTGTGGAGACCCAGGGGGCATGTGTGGAGCCTGTGCTCTTCTCCACGGAGCCGTCGGGAAGGCCTCCTGACCCAAAGCCGGGTCCGAGCTGACCCACCAGGATGGCCCGTGGTCATGGTGACTCCCCTCCTCTGTGGCAGGAGGACCCGTGGTCTGACAGCGAGGTTCTACATATGCACACATTCGGACGGCAAATTGAAGCTGAGTCTTGCCCAGAAAATCTAGGACGGCTGTTGTCCTGCTGACACGACAGTGCCCTTTAGTCCCACGGCCCCTGCTCAGGAGTCCCCGCCCTGCCTTAGGTCTTTTCCTGTGATTAGCAAGAGAGCCAGCTCCCAGCGACGAGCGTGTGTCTCTGACTCTGTCACCCTCTTTGAGCGCCGCTTTCTTTGTTCCCTGACAGGAAAAGGTGACCAGAGCCGGTCAGCCTGGCTGGGAGCTCAGGGAAGGCCCCCTCCCCTCTCAATGAAGCCCATGGCCGCCTGGCTTTCGAAACTTCTTGTCTGGGGTAACTGTATCTCACCTCATCAGCCCCGCTGATGCTTACGTCAGGAGAAGACCGTTGTGTCAAAGCTGACTGGTGCCCAGATTATGGCTCTGAGCGTCTACCCACCTCTGTTCTTCAAAAACAGGAAGTCAACCCAGGCCAGCGCAAGTCAGCCCCAAACCCAGAGGCTTAGAGCTCATTCGCGCTCAGAAAGTCGGTGTAGAACTTGGCAAGCTGGCTGTGTGTCTGTCCTCTTCCAGATGCCTCGGTTTCTCCTACTGCCCTCAAGCTCGGCTTCCGAGTCAGACTCGAGCTTCTTGGGTGAGACCTGGAGAAAGAGACAGTGGTGGGAGGCCGAGACCCTGCCAGGGGTTTGAAGACCCACTGGCTCTGCCCATGGACAGAGGATAAGACCTCAGGTTCCAGAAACCATTTGTGCTTGTGTGGTTGATTCTGCAGCCTCGGAGCCAAAGTGATATGTTCATATATTTCCCCATCAAGAGTGACAATACTCTAAAAATACCGGTAGTACTTTTTAGGGGGAATGCTTTTCACTTTGTCCTAAGCTGTTATTTTGGGATAGATCAAGACCCAGACTCGGGGACTCAGGCTGCTGGCGGTCAGGGCAAGGAGGAAGGAACAGGCCCGGGGGTCATCCCTGAAGCACGTCCACTGTGTTCACGTCAAGACAAGAATATTCTGGGACTTCCCTGGCAGTCCAATGGTTAAGACCTCGCCTTCCACTGCAGGGGTCATGGGTTCGATCCCTAAGATCCCACATGCCTCGGGGCCCAAAAACCAAAACACAAAACAGAAGCAATATTGCAACAAATCCAATAAAGACTTTAAAAATGGTCCACATCAAAAAAATTCTTAAAAACATAAAAGACAAGAACATTCTGCATAAGACACGCAGGCTGGGCCTGGGTTAGCTTCCCTGGGTCAGATGACAGGGCTCAGCCCATACATCTAACTGGCATGGCTTTCTCCCTCCTTGTCTGCTGCAGGTCCACATGCCCTACGCTTTCCTCTTCTTTTAATCTCTCTCCGTTCTGATCTGTCTCCCTCTTCTAAATCAGAATTCCTTTCTGTGGAAATAAGCCACCTAGAGGTCTGAGAGATGGAATAAATAACGAATAAATGAGTTCCCTTGCCCAGTCGTTGATGAGATATGGCTGCCACCTCCCCTACACTTGATTACCAGCTGCAGAGGAATGTCATAACATGGAAAGGACTCCAAAGATGAAATTGGCCACTGGGGAGGGAAGGGAGGATTTTAAACCAAGACCCAGGAAATAAATCCAAGAAAGGGCTGCCGTGGCGGGATTCATGCTGGGTAATGTGTGAGGACTGCTCTCCATCCCGGGGTCCTCTCAGAGGTATCCCGGGGAGCAGACTGTCTTCCCTCAGCTCTCTGCTGCTCCCTCATCTGCCCCAGGGCCACCCCCGGGGCTCCCCGTGAGTCATCTTGGAAACAAGCATGTGGCGAAGACCCTAGGCTCCTCCAGGCTCTGATGCGCTTTGTGGCCAGGAGGACGGTGACCGGGTGGGAGAGAAGTTGAGAAAGTTAACAGTGTTGTCTGGGGACACTTTCGAAGTCATGTTTTAAGAGGCAGATCACATCTGATGCAACACGAACCCACCGCCAAGCAGCGAGATGCATAGGTTCTCAGGCTCTGAGACCCTATGGGAAATTGCCTATAGGCCCCACAGCCTGGGAAACTGGCCTGGAGGTTTTATAGAGTGACTAATATCCTACAGGGATCCGCTGGGTCCTAGGACTTGCATCAGGGTCAGCACATCAGCCCCTCTTAGAGCAGCAACACCCCTGGGACCATCCATGTCCATCTGGAAGAAACTAGTCACAGAGTGGATTCAGGACTTATTTCTCTTTCCCACCTCTCACCCAGCTGTGTGTTTACGCCTGATTTTATATTTTCTGTTGGGAAATCTCAAAGCATCTAAAAGGCAAGCTGAGATTCTCAAGCTGCAGGCAAACGTGTACGTGTGTAGGGTTGAAGGGAAGGGAGTGTTGCTGAAAGAAAGAAGAGAGAGACAGAGAGACAGAAAGAGAGAGAGAAGGTAGAAGGGAATGAAATGGCCAGGGAGTAGCTGGGTCTCCAAGGTTTAATACTGTGATATTATAGTTCATAATCCTGTCACATTTGACACTACATGGTACCATTATAGGTGTTTGGGCTGTAGGATGGGGTGAAACAGTGTCACAGAAACACAATTTCTTTCTCTCCCATTTGGGGATATTGGCCAGCAGGGGATGTGATGTGTTTAGATGTTTAGAACTGGTTGTCCCTGACCTGGGGGCTTGTCCCCGCTCCCAGCCAAACATGGCATCTGCTCCGTTATTGTCCAGAGGGTGAAGGGTCTCCAAACCCCTAATCACCGTGAACTCCTCACACCCTAACTTCATGCTACCAGCATGAGTCCCTGGCAAGGGGATACATTTGCGACTTGGCTGTGATTCTTCTGCATCGGGACAGGTAAAGCTTGGGGCTGGAAGAGGTCCAGGGAGGCAGAGGGGGACATGGAAATGCCTGGGATTTGGATGACAGGACAGTGATTCTAAATCCTGACTTGCTGGCTCTGTTAACCTTTTGAGATTCAGTTTCTCCCTATGAATAATGACAGAGCGTCTCTGAGGATCTTGTATTTTGCATTGCATAGGGAAATTGATCAATAATAGCTAGGAAAAAAAAAAAAAGGAAAAAAACCAGCCAGAAGCCCTTCTTAGAATCTAGTATAATTGTCTCCTTCACCCAGGTGAAACTAGAACCCAGACTGACAATTCCCACAGAAGGGGGATTCTTTAAATACTTGTTGAGTAGAATTGACAAGCTATTGTCTCTGGACTCCAATTCAGGGTTCTTTAGAGTCAATTTCACCTTGTTCCTTTTCTGAACAGGCATCTTCTCCGCTTTCAATGCCACAGGCAGCAGAGGCTCCCAGAAGGTCCGTTTCCCTGAAACTGGCTCTCGGAGGATGTGACGTGGACCTAGTGAGTTTAGCTCAGGTTGCTTCTCTGGCACCAGCAGAAGCAGCTGCTTCTCTGAGAGGCTGAGCTGGGGGCCCCATCCAGAAGAGGAGCTGGCAGATTAAGCTCTCAGCCCTGCCGGTCTGGCGAGAGGTTGATAAGCGATCTTCAGAGAAGTGGAGGGAGCCGTCTGTCCCTGCTTCCTTGCAAAACCATGACTCAGGGATATGGTTCACATCCTCAGGATGGCAGAGGGGCTAAAAAGAAATCATGATAGGGGGAGGAGGGGAAGGTTGGGCAGGGGACCACACAAGGAGAGGGAGAGGAGTCAGAGCCTTGAATCAGAGGGGGGAGAGGGGGAAGGAAAGTCCTGGAGGGAAGATGTGTTTGTCTACTGCAGGGACACAGGCTGGACGCTTGGCTGACGGTCACCTCTGCTCCCTTTGTCCCTAAATAGGAACGTCCGCCTCTCAGCACAGGGCTCTATCTCCCTCAGTGATGTCCTGCATGTCTGTAGTTACCACTTCTACTCTGGGGACGCTGAAACTTCATCTCTGACTCTAATCCCGCCCAAGTCTGGTCAGTATCTTCAGCTGCCTCCTTTAATCTATTTTATGTATTAGTTTCCTCCTAAGATTTTTGTGGCCACTAAAAAAAAAAAAAAAGTTTGGCAATCATTGACTTTTGGGTTGAAACTGTCTTTGTTGAAATTTAAAATGTCCCCGATTAAAGTGCCCCTCTCCCATCTGTCCGCCAGCCCCCTTTCTCCCTTCCTGTGGTGCTATGGCCATACTCCTAGTCATTCAGACTCTGGATCCAGGAGTACAAGCAGGGGCAGGGTTCCCGCCTGCTGCCTTGGAGATGTTTCTGGGATTCGGCACTTTCTTGCTCACCCGCTGTGACCCCCCCTGGTCCCACACTGTTAGGGCCTAGACGGCTGTGACATCTAACTAGCTTCTCTCTCCTCCTCTGCTCTGCGCACGTCACCCTCTGCCGAAACTTCCGGTGCCCCCCTTTCAAAACCCTCAGTGCTCCTGTGGTTCCCTCATGGGAATCCTCTGGCCAGAAGTCAACGGGCTCTCCTGGCCGGGTGGCCAATGGTTTGACGCATCACTCTGTCTGGTCAGCCATCCCTCCCCCATCAGGGTACAGACCTCCTGCAGTCCCCACCACCCCCCGGGAACACTCCCCACTCTTTTGAAACTGCCCAGTCTTGCCCATCTTTTGCTTTTCAAGTCTAACCTTCTCTACTTCCTTCTCCAAGACGCCCTCCCCCCAATTATTTTAGCCTAAGGATTTTTCTGAGTCCTTGCAATCTCTCCAGTCTGCAGTGCATAGCTTAGCATTTGTTTATACACAGCTTATCCCGATGGCTGGCGTAGCCCCTGATGCCCACTTGCTGCTCCGGGCCCCTAGCTGGGAGGCCCTGGGGCCTTTGGCTCCACAGAGCTGACTCCTCTTTCCCGCCCCACCTCTCCTAAGGCACAGCGGGCCTCTTAGGCTGACCGCCTTGTTCCTGAGCCACAGTCTCGGGAGAGTTCAGGCCTCAGCTTGACGTATCTGCACGTCTCTTGCTTTGGATTAGCTTCAACATCCTTGACCTTGATGCTACCAGCAGGAGTGTCTTCACGTCCCTGTCCCTAGCCTTTCTATTTCTTGTCCTCGGTGGAGTCTCCGGGCATGTTCTTATTTACTGCACTGGAGCCATCCCGGCCTCTTTGTCTCTCGGACAGGCCAGGCTGCCTCCAAACAGGGCCTTCCCGCTCCACCTCCCTTCCTGCCTTCTTTGGCTGGGTCACTCCTACCCACCCTCCACTTCCTGGGGGGCAGCTTCCCTGACTGGGTCAGATCCCCCTGACAGATGCTCTCAGAACGTCCTATGCTTTCCTCCACAGCACTTAGCACACATGTGCTTAGTTCCTTGTTTACACACTTTCCCCCAGTGGCTGTATGCACCATTTGGATGGGGTCCTAGCTGGTATTATTTTCTGCTTTGTCCCTAGCATGGAGAATACACAGTGTCTGGCTCAGAGTAGAAGATCTTTGTTGAAAAACTACAGAAGATGTGTTTTGGATTTGACTTGGGAGTTGGGGTCTGGTTGGTCCAGGACCCAAGGATTCTGCCTTCCAAGCACACTGTGAGTTGTTTGACAGAGTTGTTTGACTTTGTGTTGAGCCACGCGTCAGCTTGGAGAGGCCATCCTTGCCCTCCTACATTTTCTCTCATGCCTTGCAACAAAAAGTCTGGGTCTGGCTCAAACTCTCTATTCTTCTAATATCCATGGCAAAGTTTCCCCTCCTCCATCTCCCCACTGCCCCCAACTCTGGCACAGATTGGAGGCTGGCCGATGAACGGACACAAAAGACAATGCTTCTGCCAATCCCACCCGTCGAATCTCTGGGCCAGTTTCCTCTCTGTCTCCTGTTCTGCGGGAGCCTCTCACCCCAACAGGAGCACAGCCCTGGGAAAGGTAGCTCGGAGCCCCGGGCACAGGGGTGGTGTCTGAGACGTATCTGCAGAGGATCCGTCACGCTGGGCAAAAAAACTCCATTGTGCATCCATCCATCCATCCATCCTTCCAACCAGTGTTTACCGAGTACCCACCACCCCTCCTGTTCTCACCAAGCTCACAGTCTATCGGGGGACTCAGAACCCTGAAGAGGTCAGCAAACCACAGATTACAGGTGGCTCTTAGGGCCAGGAAGGAGCAACAAGGTTTGGGATAGGGAACTGTGTGGTCCCTGCTTTGGATCTGAAGGTCAGGATAGGTTAAGTTTGAGGTGATCAGGTTCATCTTGCCTCCTCACCTCCACCCCACCAGTTGTTCTGTCCTTCAGTGACTTTTCTTTCTTTGCTCATCTCTGATCCACTCTCATATATTCACATCCCGATTTTCTGTTTTCCAAGTTCTCTCTCTGCCGGTGTTTGGTCTTTGTCTTTGGTTCCTATTTATCAAGAAGTTTGAAAACCTAGAAGCTTTCCTTTTCTTTTTCACTTGGCTTATTCCAATGAAATCCCTGGAGTTCCAGGTTCTGGGTCATCCGCCTAAATCACTAGGTCTCACAAATTTGGAAGGTTGGAAGATAACTTAGAAGTAAGCATGCCCAGTCTTTTGAACTTCATTTTCTCTCTCTCTCTCTCTCTCTCTCTCTCCTCCTCCTCCTGTTTCTCATTTTCCATCGCTCCGTTTCTTTCTCTTCTCTGGCTCTTTCCTCACCTCCTGGTGTTTCTGTCCCATCTGTCTTGCAGGATGACAAGTGGTTACAAGATAGGAAGGAGAGCCTCCCTCCTAGGGCAGCTCATTTTTTCCAGACACGTGGACAGATCTCGTTTCAATTATCACCTTTTTGATACGGGTCAAGCTGATATGCCACAGTTCTGTGCCTGTCACTTCATCATTCCCGGCTTTTGTCCTATAGTCTTTGTTCTATCGTGGGAGAAGGAACTAAGCAGTTTACTTTTTTTTTTTTTTCTGCAGAAGGGAGGATGCAGAGATGGGAGGACCCAGAAACATGCGGACTGTGCTTTTTGGTAAGTGGTACCAAGCTTTGTTAAGTCCTCTCTCCCTTTCTTTCTTGATGCAGAATACTTGAGGAGTAGGAAAATTGCATGTAATGTGTGAATGGTCCTTCTCCCCTGCTTATGAGGGAATCTAAGCTCAGTGGTCAGCTAAGTTAGCAAGCCTGAGGGTACTGTGGAAATAGCATGGGCTGGATGTGAACCACAGTGTGGCCATTTATTAGCTATGCAACCTTGGGAAAGTTACTTCCTCCTTCTGAGTCTCATTTTCTCATTTGTCAAATGAAGACAGACTAGTACTGACTTCTGAGGCTGTGTGTGAGGATGGAATCTATGAAGGTATCTAAAGCACCTGGCTGGGTGCTGAATGTACACTTCTCATTCCAATTAGTAAACACGTGCTGAACCCCTCACATTTGATTCTGCAAACTGTATAGGGCCTGGGCCATGCCTTTGAGGGTGCAGTGAAGAAGCAGCCAGGATTGTGGAGATCAGGTTATAGACATGGTCCTTTCTTCTGCCCAGGGGCCTGGCTCTGAGCTGGGGCTGCTCAGCAGGGGCCCTCTCCCCAGGAGCTGTCATACCTCAGGAACCGGCCGCTGCACCAGCATCTGGATCTTCTTAGATCTCGGTCTGGACCCCTTCTGCTTGCCTTGTAGAATCAGTTATCAGCAGCGAGCACAGGGGGCTTTGGCTTTCTTCTCTGTGGCCCAGCCTGCTGCCTTCCTATCCATAAACAGCCTGGGGAGGGGCAGCAGGAAGCTTGCTCCTGGGGCTTCAGGTGATGCTGCCCTGCGTGCTCCCTCCGTACCTCTCTGACCTCAGATGCTGCTGTCTTGATGCTAAAGCAGGGCTTCTTTTCGTATCTCCTGCCCTTAGCTGAGAGGCGCGTAGGCATCAGATGGAAGTTTAGAAATTGTTCGGGAAGAGGGACTGTGGAGGTCTGTCTTTAGTTTCTGCTTTGCATCCCATTCCTATCAAGATGCTCCTGCCAGCGGCCCCATTCCCTCAGGCTTCTTTTCACTTTCTGCGACCCTCCTCCTTACATTTGTGAACTCATGAGTCCACAGACGAAGGCTGGTTGCAGCTTTGGAACAGACCTTCCATCAGCGGTGCCCCTTTCCCGGACTGGTGCTTCTGTGCCTGGGAGGCTTCTATGCTGGAGTGTCAGATGGGGGCGGGGAGGGTACCGCCAAGACTGGGGAGCTGTTTGCGTGGGAGGTTCTGGACACCCCTTCAGGTGAAAGAAGAATGTGAGTTCTCAGTCCTCGTTTTTGTTTTCCACTCAACCGCCGTGGGACACGGTCCCCCCCTCCCTCCTTGCTGTGCTTTCTTCCCTGGGCTGTCAGGATGCCCTCCCTCTGGGCCCCCTCCCGCCTCACTGGTCTCCACTCAGCCCCTCTGAGCTTCCTGTTGACTTTGGAGGGTCCCCAGCTCTCCTTTCAATCCTCCTCTCCTCCTCGGTGAATCCAGCCAGTCTCACGGCTTTGGAAGCATCTAGAGCTGGCCACCGCACACTGATAGCTCCAACCCAAAGTCCCTCTGAATCCAGGTACACGTGGAACTCACAACATGGATGTCTCGGAATTCCTGTGGCCACAACCGGACGCTGGTTCTCTCGACATAGCTTCTCCCTGCTTCTGGGTCTGAGCCGAGGTCTTCAAGAGCCCTGCTAACACCTCTGGTTCTCCTGACCCACATTCAGCTGGTCAGCTGAATGTTGCCTCTACTCCTAAGCTCTGTCCAGTGCCCTGCTGCTGTGCGTCCCCTGCATCACCGCCGCCCTCAGGCTAAGCCCCATCTCCTCATGCTTGGAGCCCGACCAGGGCCTCCGCCACCTCCCCGCTCGGCCCCTGCTGGTGGCCTCACGGAAGAAGCCAGATTGGATGGACGTCCATTCTCTTCCTCACCTTCCTCCAGTCTTTGCCCCAATGTCGCCCCCACAGCCCATCTGCCCTGACCGTTCTACTGGTGAACTGGGAGCACCCCCGTCGCCCCGCTCCCCCATCCCTACCACGCGCTCTTATTTGCCTCGGGTGCTTAAGTCATTATTATCTTTTTTTAAAGAAAATTTTATCTTTCTTTTCAATCAAATTGTCTTTTTTGTTGAAGTATAGTTGATTTACAGTGTTGTGCTAATTTCTGCTGTAAAGCAAAGTGACTCGGTTATCCATATATATACATGCTTTTCCATTATGGTTTATCATAGGATATCGAATATAGTTCCCTGTGCTATGCAGTAGGACCTTGTTGTTTATCCATCCTGTACATAAAAGCTTACATCTGCTAATCCCACCCTCCCACTCCATCCCTCCCAAGCCCCTCCCCCTTGGCAAGGCAACCAGCAGTCTCTTCTCTATGTCCGTGATTCTGTTTCGTAAGTAGGTTCATTTGTGTCCAGTTTTAGATTCCACATTTACATGACGTCATACGATATTTGTCTGTCTCTGTCTGACTTACTTCCCTTAGTATGATCATCTATAGTTGCATCCATGTTGCTGCAAATGGCATTCACTACCACTCTCCCTCACCGGGAGCAGCAGGACCTTTGTCGTCCAGTCCCGAGAGCCTGGTGACACATCGCAGACGCTCTGTAGTGGACGGAGCTTTGCTGCTTTTGCAGGCTGGCCTCTTCTCACCCACAGGTCGTGGCCAAACACCACGTCTTGAGGGAGCATTCCCCATAGAGCAGGATCTCCCTCCCCCACCCCCCAGTGCTCTCTGCCAGGCCTTTCCTTCAGGCCTGTTGTCACAACTTGTAAGTTCACATTCACGGGTCTCCTCACGCGTTTGTTGTCTGTCTCCCCAGCTGTGACCCGTTACAGCGTGTTGGCTTTGTTCTCTGTGGTATTCACAGTCCCTGGCACAGGCCTGCAGAGAGTGGACTCCTGATACATTTTGGTTGAGTAAATGTGAACACACATTTCATGTGTCATCTTATTTGATATGAGGCTCAGGGAGGTATTTGGCCCACAGGCATAGAACCAGGTGGACGAGCCAAGCTTGAATCTAGGTCTGTCCAACGTGTGTGCGTGTCTGTGTGTGTGTGTCTAACGTGTGCGTGTCTGTGTGTGTGTGTCTAACGTGTGTGTGTCTGTGTGTCTAACGTGTGTGTGTCTGTGTGTGTCTAACGTGTGTGTCTGTGTGTCTAACGTGTGTGCGTGTCTGTGTGTGTCTAATGTGTGTGTCTAACGTGTGTGCATGTCTCTGTGGCTTACGTGTGTGTGTCTGTGTGTGTGTCTATCGTGTGTGTGTGTGTACCGTGTGTACGTGTCTGTGTGTGTCTACCGTGTGTGTGTCTGTGTGTGTGTCTAACGTGTGTGTGTGTGTAACGTGTGTACGTGTCTGTGTGTGTCTAACGTGTGTGTGTCTGTGTGTGTCTAACGTGTGTGTGTGTGTAACGTGTGTACATGTCTGTGTGTGTCTAACGTGTGTGTATCTAACGTGTGTGTGTCTGTGTGTGTCTAACGTGTGTGTGTGTCTAACGTGTGTGTGTCTAACGTGTGTGTGTCTGTGTGTGTGTCTAACATGTGTGTGTAACGTGTGTGTGTCTAACGTGTGTGTGTCTCTGTGTGTGTCTAACGTGTGTGTGTGTAACGTGTGTGTGTCTAACGTGTGTGTGTCTCTGTGTGTGTCTAACGTGTGTGTGTGTAACGTGTGTGTGTCTAACGTGTGTGTCTCACGTGTGTGTCTGTGTGTGTGTCTAACGTGTGTGTGTCTAACGTGTGTGTATCTCACGTGTGTGTGTCTGTGTGTGTGTCTAACGTGTGTGCATGTCTCTGTGTGTGTCTAACGTGTGTGCGTGTCTGTGTGTCTCACGTGTGTGTGTCTGTGTGTGTGTCTCACGTGTGTGTGTGTAACGTGTGTGCGTGTCTGTGTGTGTCTCCCCAGTGTTGCACTGTGCAGGCAGCTGCATCCCTGTGTTGGGAGGGCTGTCCATCCACGCTGGCTTCTCCGGTGACCCCGGCCCAGTAAACACTGCCAGAAGAGACCCCTTCCCTACACTTTGGGTTCTTTCTCAAGAAACCTACTCTGGAGGCCCGGTGCCCAGCTCTGTGACGTCCCGTGACTACCTGCTGCCCTCTCAGCCCCACCAAACCCACGGCCTCCAAGGAGACAAAGGGCTAGAAGTCCCACCTCTTTGGGCACCGAGCACACGGCCTTGGGAGGCTGGGGACAGAGGCAGCCACCTGAGCCTCTTCCAACCACGGGATCCATCCTGTCCAGATCCCGCGGCCCAGGAGGAGCCAGCTGCCCTCACCCCGTGATGCGAGCCCACCGTGGGCACAGCTGAGAGGCCCCAACGGCCCCCGCTCCTCCCCGCCCACAGCAGGTGTCAGGTTCACACCTGCGCCCCACAAGGATCCGAGGCTCTTTTCCACAGGAAGGGAGAGGGTGAAGAGGGCGCACAGCGGGGCTTTCAGAAGCAGCAGGAAGGACACTGGCTGCTCTCCCCTCCCTGGCCAAGGGCAGAGAGACCGGGGGAGACGAGCCCCTTACCCCGTGCCCAAGGTCCAGTGCAGAGCTCTCACCTCACAGCAGCCCCCGGAGCCGCTTCTCCCGGTGGGCCTGGGCCTGTCCCTGGACTTCACGGGTGGCCCCCAGGCACCCCGGGTGAGTGGCAGTCACCATGCCACCTGCGGCAGGGCGGCTCGCCAAGGCTCGCAGCAGGACTGGGACGATGACAGGCACTTGGGTTCAGAAACTGTGGCAAATCCAGGGATCTGCTGACTATTGCCCGACACTGTGGGTGATGCCTGGCCTGATACAGGGAAGCTGAGGGCTTGTCTTTTGTCTCCCTGGGCAGGCAGGTGAGAGTAAAATGGTAAATTAAATAGACTCATTTAAAAAATTATTATCTATGACGCTTTTCCCCCAGTTACAATGTGGGAGCCCCCAGTATGACCCATTTGACATTAAGCCACTTTCCTCTCCCAAGCTGAGCTGGTTTTGCTTAACTAGTAGATACGCTTTGCTCGTCAGTAACACTACAGAGAACCAAGCCCAGGTCCAGGTTTCCATGCTCAGTGGCCGGGAAAGAGTGAGGCGGGGGCTCAGGAGCTGGGAGCACAGCCCGACTGAGTCTTCACTGCTTCCCAGCTTGGCCCACATGAGTGCACGCACACACACACACACGTACACACGCATACACGCACGCACACACAGACTAAATTTGCATCAGGCAATCCCTAAAGCAGACAGTTCAATGCTGTCGATTATTCTATCAAATAAATATAGATCTATAAATAGACCTCCCTCTTTGCCTTGAAAAGTGACAAGTGTGCAGAAACTATTTCACTCACAAGCCAAACGCTGGCTGGCTTCACAGCGATAGTGTGGGTGTGGCATCTCCTGGATCCTGGGCGCTCAGGCAGATTCCGTGAGGGTTTACAACTGAGTTGGGATTGTTTCTTCACCTGAATTGGCTTTTGGTTTCATCTGGGGGGATAAAATCTTAATCGATGTCATTTTAATTAAACTCTTCCCAGAGTGCTACCGATACCAACTGGCATCTACTGAGAGAGAGAAAGAGGGGGTGGGGAGAGAGAAAAACAGAAGGAAGGAAAGAGGGAGGGTGGGAGGGAGGGAGGAAGTAGGAGAGAAGAAAGAAAAGAGCGCTGCTTCCCTTTGGCTCCGTTCTGTGCTCAGGACAAGCCCACAAACCATGACAAGGGCACACATTTCCGGTTCCTGGTTCTGCTCTGACCATCCCAGACTTGGCATCCACCCTGCTGTGTCCACAGACTAGACAGGTCAGCCTCCACGGCCTTCTGAGCCCATCACAAATTCTGATGGACATGACACGTGGAATCTAGTGTCAGCCCAAACCTGCGAGGGCCATTCTGCCTAACAGAGAGCGAGCACACAGACCCACAAGGAACTGGATCCAGGGGAAGGGCCACAGCTCACCACCCCCAGCCCCCTGTCAGCCTTGCGCTACAGACTCCCCTCAGGCCCACCCACCCACACCTGTGCTTGCAGCTGGGTCCCCGGGCCATCTCTGTTCTGAGCTAGTCCGAAGGTGGCACTGAGTATCGCCTGTTTTAAGGCAGTATTATGTCTTGAGGCCAAAAGCGTGCGTCAAGGGAGGCCAGCAGACACACCATGGGTGAACCCTCTGTGCCGTGAACGGCAGGGTCACAGGTCCTCTCGCCTGTTGTTCCAACCGTCCCTTGGCTCCAAGAGTTTGGTGACTGATCCTGCACTTGGCCGCACAGACTACAGGCCTCTCCTAGAGAGAGGAAGTGCCCCTGGCCGCCTCTTCCCCTGGGGGGCTGGATCGAGCTCTCTGTGCCCCCAGCCCCCAAGTAGGTCTTGTACACGAGCTCTGAGTCTCAGCGCCCAGCACGGCTAGCTATGCTGGCTCTGCCCAGATCGGCCCCTCGGCTGCCCTCCAGCACTGAGCTGCACTTGAGCCTGACCCCCCAGCTGCTGAGCTGAGCCCCGGGCAGCCTCCCCGACTGCATCACCCCAGGCTTCCTCCTCTTTCCTCCGTCTGCCTTGATTGTCAGGCCCAGCGGCTATTGCACCAATGCTTGTTCACTTTAGAACAGCTCGAACCTCCTGGGTGAGAAGAAACACGGGGTCAGAGAGGTGAAATGCCTTGCCCAGGACCCTGGGCTAGTTGGAAGCATAGTCTGGACGGTGCCTACTAGGTCTTTAGACCTTGTGTCTGTGAGTTTCCCCCCTGGACCAGCAAACTCCCACGTCTGTGCCACACGAACCAGTGGGCGCCCCGCAAGTAGACAGAACCCAGAGCCAACATCGACCCTACAGTCAGACGCCAACCTCCCTACCCTCTGCTCCCCACGCGGCTGTTCCTGCCAACCCGGGACCACATATCTGACATCTCTGCCCGCATCTCACCAGCCTGCTCTTGCAGGTGGCAATTTGCATGGGGGAGTGTACCCTCTCCCGTGAGGTTTTGCCTATGTGAGTCTCTTTTCTGCTCTTGGGAGACGAGCAAGAGATTTTCTTTCTGCCTCTTTAAAAAGAAAGAAAAACAAGACCCCAGTAACTCCCTGCTCAGAGGCAGGCCTTAAGGTGTTTCAAAGCCTCCCTGGTCTATTTCTGGCCTATTGTCGTAGGGGTCTGAGAGGAAGGCCTGATGGCAGTTCTTTGCTTTCAAGGCAGAAACAGAACATTGTTTCTCCCGGCTTTGATTTAATGGCCAAAAACAGTTATAGGAAACTGTTCAGCAGATGTTTTATGAAACTCAGAAAAAAATTGTGTCTTTGAGAGGGGCTATTTTTAGACTAATGCTTCCTACCATTGGGGGTTTGGTGCTCACAAAAGGAACAGAAAATGGGAGAGAGAGACAGAGAGGTGGAGAGAGCTTTGAACATTTAGACAATCACATTTTATTTTTTCTTCCATTTTCACCCTGAATTAAATGTACCTGGGAATCCATGGAGGATGGAATACGGAGGTGGTTCCAGGGAGGAAGGGTGCACTTTACCGTGTCCTTTCTAAAATGAAAGTTTACTGGGTGCAAGGAAAATCTCTCTGTTTTGTCATTTCCCCACCTCCTTCTTGGAGCAACACGGAAATGCTTTCTTCCTTGCCCACTTCGCTTCCTTGTGTCCCTTTGCCTGAATTAACCTTTCCTCCTCTATCCCACCCCTGCTTTCCTTCCCCTTCTTCCTCTTTTACCTATTTCACTCTAAGGTCTCATTCACACTCAGGCCAGGCGCTTCCTCCCCCAGGAAGCCTTCCCTGAACTCTCCAGGGTGGATCGCTGGGCCTCCTCTGTGATACACTGCCCGTATTTCAAACACTGCATTTACTGCCTGGCTTTACAATCTATTTATGTATCTAGCTCCTTCCTCAGGCTGTCAGCTCCAGGAGGGCTGGGGGCTCTGTCTTAATTACCTTGTTGTCCTCAGTATCTAGCCCCATTTAGTTCAATACCATGTAGAGAATAAATGTTTCTTTAGTGGAGGGACTGATGAAGAGTAAAGGGAGTGAGCGAGCAAGGGAATTTTATCCAGTTGAAAAGATTTTACTTTACCTACAGAAGCAGAAACGAATCTGTTTTGGTCTCTGCTGTTCAAGTAGAACTAAAATCTGTTACTACTATAATGTAATAAAGTAATTATTATACTTCGAAGTGGTTATTACGATTTCCAGGAAACCAAGGCTTTGGGACAATAAACAAAAGAGTTGATGTGAGAGCGATCAGCTTCAGATATTTAATTAAAACCTTTGGTTTTCTCCACTCTATGGGAGGGAATCATATTTAAGAAAGCCTCAGATGCCTTGGTCCAGGTAGGGTACCCGGTGAGGGCACGGAAAAGGAAGGTGGGGAAACTAAAAGCAAACTTTTCCTCCTCTCTGGGGCCACTTCCAGTTGGAACAAGAGGACAAGCATGGCCCCAGGCGAGGAACAGATAACCTTCCACGTTCCCCTTTGTCCTGAGACCTTTGGCCAGTGTCTCAAAGTCAGGTGAACAGAACGAAGGCCAACGGCTTCTAACTTTCTGCAAAGTCCTGGAACTCAGCCCAGGAAAAATGAGGTTTCCCCTTGATTTGACCTCGTCATTCATCACGGTCTCCCTTGTTTCTCAAGACCTTATTGAGCACTTTCCAGAGAGCTGGCGGAGGTTGAGGCAAGCTCTGCTAGCTGAAAAAGCATCATCATCACCTGTGTGAGGGCCCATGGCCACATCAGTGCACTCTGGGCAAACGCGTTAGAGTTTCCTGGAGGCTGGACCCCGGCAGAGCACCCTTTCATGTGCCAGGGCCCTGGGTGAATGTTTCCATATCCTTTTTTATCCTAGAGCTGTCATTTTTTTTTGAACACTTAAAATGCACTAGAAAATGATCTCACTTATCTTCTTTATTTAAGACTGTTTTAAAAAGCACATAATATAATTTTTTTCCTTATTAGTAAGGAACGTTATCTTCTGTGTCTTCAATTATCTTCTATGTCTTCAAGAACTGGTTTCTATTCTTACCCTGTTTTCCGGATGAGGAAACGTGAGTGGCTAGAGAGGTTGAGGAAACGTGCCCAGAGTCACCCAGTAGGTGAATGAAATGCTGGGACTGGGCTGACACCATCGATTTCAGTGTCTCAGTGGGTCCTGACCAAGGTCCCTGGGAAGCTCTCTCTCGTGGAACCCTCCCTTTCCAATCTTTGCACACTCCTTCAGACAATCTCTCTATTTCTAACTCTCCCCAAAGTTCTTCTGCCCTCTTCTAGGACAATTTATGGCATTTCTTTATTCTGACTTTTAAATTCTGCAGGCAAAGACAGAGACCTTCCCTGCTAAGGGAAAGTAGCTTCAAAGAGGAAGACATGCAGAAAAATATGAAATGTCAGTGGCTTTGAAAAGCTATTTTCTAGAAACAGGACAAGGGCATATGAGGCAGACCTAGCAAAGTCTATTCCAGTGGAGGTAGCTTTCCCCAGGGCATTGCCAACCTAGTTTATTCACATCCTACTTATGGGCTATGATGGAGCCACTGGGACAGAGCTTAGGGGATAGTTGGGGAGCATTTCCGTACCAGTCGGGTCGGGCTTGGTGACACCGTGGTGACAAGGGCCAAACCTCAGTGCTTCAAGCTACACTTCCTACCAGGCTACTGGAGCATCGCAGGTTGGCAGGGAATTTGTGCCATGGCATCTGAGTCACTCTGGGCCCCTGGGTGCTCCGCAGCTGTCACCTGACACACGCACAAGAGAAAAGCAGAATGGCTGAAACTCTTCAGGCTTCTCCGGGTTTCTGCCAGAGGGCTCGAATTTTATCACTGAAAGCAAGTCCTAAGGCGACTCCCAATTTCCAGGGTGCAGGGAAGTGAGATTCTACCTCGTGCCCAGATTGGGAAAGAACCGCCATCTATATTTGGTGAATAAATTGGATGCACTTCATTTTAGGTTAGATATTGTTGAACAAAGTCCCGGTCCTGTCCTCAGAAGCTTTGTATGGTGTTGGGGAACTAGGACTTATCACACATCAAATAGTTAAGGACATTATGAGTGGGTATAAAATAATATATCCTGGTAAACCATGGGGCATGGGGGGATAGTAGGTTTTAGATACAGTGTTTCAGGCCGCAAGGAAGCAAATGAAGAGAATTTGATCGGTACAAAATGCCCTAGATAATGCGATGTTCAAATAGAAAAAGCAATTATACAAATTTTGGAGATGAAAGGGTTCTCCCAGATTTAGTATCCCTAACTCTTCCCGCCTCTAACTCTGTACAAGCCTCCACTAAAAATGTAGATCATCTTCTTCCTTGTTCCCCTGATAAACGTCCATCTCTAAGAACAGATCTGACTTTATCTTTTATTTTCAGTTCTTATAAAATATCTGGAAGCCAGTTGTTGTTTGGATGAGTTAGTCCTGCTGAGCCCATCGTGTAACAGGTTTCTTACAAGAAAGAGTGTGAGGACCACCCAACATAGAGTCACCAGCATCGTCAGCTGGGCTCCAAGGAGACTTTCTTGGGGGAAGGGTCTCTGCATTTCTGTCCTTTCCCAAGCAGACCAGCTCACTCTAGCTCAGCTCCGCCGCACACCTTCTGTTCCTTGTGCATCTTCCTACCTACACCTCTCACCTGGCTATCCTGGGAAGAAAACACCATCTTCTTCTGCTATTGCTTCGGCAACATCAATTATTCAGAACAAACATTCTTCCCCTGCTCGCATCAGGGTCAGCATGGCCAGGGGGCCAAAAACACTGAGGTTTTAAAGCTGGGAGGGCCCTAGAGGGACCTACCACCCAGCACTGTTGTTTCCTTTGCAGAAACTGAGGCTTAGAGAGCTTAGGAGACCCTCCCAAGGCTTCCTAGAACTGACTGGGAAATCTGGGCTTGAACCTAGGTCTTATGAATCACCTTTCATGCTCTTCATACTCTGTATTTACAGACGCGTATTTGTGTTTAGACTCTCAATAAACTTTACATTGATACCTGAGGCCTCATATTTTCCCCTTAATATCAAGATAATGTTCAAAGCAATGCAGAAATGATCAAAGGAAATCAAAAAGTGTGGTTTACGTGCAAGGAAAAGAATAATCCCATGCCCACCATGAACGTGAGATCTCATAGAAACCTCTTCACCTGCATGAACGACACCAGCGCCGCAGGGAGAGGATCTTGAAATCCACCAGATGAAGTGGACCACCACGTCAGGAGGGCGTGAGTGGGCAGGTACTGATTGTCATTAGAGGTTCTCTAGTTCACCCATCATTCAGAGTTTTGGTAGAAAACACGCTGAAAAAAGAAAGAGAGAGTGGAGCAATGGAAGCCGTGGTGAGGGTCAGGTGAGGACCAAGGCGGGTGGGAAAGGAGGACAGGTACCTCCCAGAAGCGAGGGCAGAGTTAAAATTACATGATGGATGACAGCGATGATACTGCCTCTCACTTCTCTTCTCTGAAAGCACTGCTCCTCCAAAAGTAAGCCAAGAGCAGAAAGACAGTATCATATTGTGGTCAATAATATGGGTTGAAGAGTCAGACTGACTTGAATTTGAATTCATATTTGCCTGGATGTGACCTCAGGCAAATTATTTAACCTCTTGTAGCCTCATTTGTTTTTCTTTCAGCAAAATGGGAATAATAATAATAAAATCTCCCCGAGGGGTTGTTAAATGAGATAATGCAGGTCAAATGTTTAGCTCAGCGCTGGACAAGTAGTGAGTACGCAGTGAGTGTTAGCTGTTATTAATAGCAACAATGTAGTTATTAGGAGGGGAAATTCTTGAATTTGAGCTGAGACATTACTCACCTCGGCCCCTCGCATACTAATGAACCCAGAATCTTCGTGTCTTTTTCCTGCCCCTCCTCTCTGATAAACTTGAGCTCCTCTTCACCCAGTCTTAATTAATTAAAATTTTGTTGAGTGTTTTAAGTGTTGGTCACAATCAAAGGCACATGAGACAATTTACTTGTCCGTAAGGAGCTCTGTGGGTTAGGACCAATTTAGGAACTTCATGAGCTGATATAATTTTCTTTATTTCTGGTCAGGCATGCATCTGATGTGATGTGAGTAGGAATGTGCAGTACTCCTAAGGTCCTATGAGGGATGTCAGAGCTGCAACTTCAGCTCCCTGATAGCAGATGAGGGTCCAAGAGCCTTGCATGGGAGTGCAAGCTTGGCTTGAAGAAAGCCTCCACTGCATTGTTCTAACGGGTATCATAATTCACCTAGGTGAGACTCTATTTCCTGTTTTTTGAAGCCGTGCTTGCTGTAACCTCGGATAAATAACCCCCTACGCAGCCATTAGACCAGGAAGCATTTTTAGGGCCTATATCCTGTCCTGGCAGAGAGATGGGATCAGATGAGCTAACGGGTCTTTCCATGGCAAACTGCTTTGACAGCTGCCATGTCAGTAATGGCAGGAGCATCAAAAAGCGAGCTGTCCAGTGTGAGAAAGGTTGACTTTCACTTTCCATCAGCACAGGAAAATGAGGTATCAAGGCATCCAGGTTTAATCTGTTCATGTGGAAATTAAAATTAGAATGGGAGGTATTCAAACCCACCTGTTCTAGGATGTGTCGCCAACTCAGGACCAGAGGGGATAAGTAACAAAAAAATACACAATAATAATATAAAAATAAACCCCTTGGAGTTATATTTTAGGTCTGCAGGGAAAACACATAGTCCGACACCTCCATTTTTTTGGTGGCAGGGCTTCAGTGAAGTAAAAGATCTGAATGGTGCTGAGGGGTCATTGAGTGTTTGTAAAAAAGGAAGTAGTCATTGTGATGAGATCTAGTGCCCCAGCTCTGTGTGGGGAAGACAGGGCTCAAGTCTCCCCTCTAGCAAATGTCCCCCCAGACCTTAACTTCCAGTCAAGTGGCTAGAATTTCTGTTGTCAAGCACTTGTCTTCTGGTCACATAATGATATCTACTGGTAAAGTGGCTTGGGGCAAAGACCAGAAAACAAGATGGCCAAGGAACAGAGTACAGTCCTATCTGTGCAAATCGGCTATGACTTGAATCAGATCTGAGCTTTGATGTCATTATTTATTAAATGGGGAAAATATGGGCTTGCCCCCCAAATTTACCTGGAAGACAAATGAATTAAAAGTGTGAGCACTTTGAACCTGGACAGGAATTGACACACGGATGAAATGATTGGCCTCCCTCTCTTTCAAACCCACGGTCTTGTCTCTTTTTCGTGCCCGGACTGTAGGATGTCTGGCTGCCTCTTTTTGCTTCATTTGGCTGAAGGGTAACTGGGGAGGGCAGGTTTGACCTCAGAGAGAGTATCCAGCCCACAGATGTGGGTGGTATACGATGGAGCCAGGAGAACGATTGCTCCTGTTGGCTCCCTTTCTCTGTTCCCAACTCCCTCCAGGGGACCATTTTCTCATCTCCTTCCCAGTTTGGGGGGAGTGCATAGACACTGCAGAGAGGTTGCCCCTTTCATAAGCCGGACCACAGGGGGTCCAGCTGTGGGGTCACCTTTTCTTTCTCTTTCTGGCCTCCTGGGAAGAGAATGGGCGTCGGGCACATTTTAAAGCCATTTCTATTAAATCGATGCTGCAAGTCGATGGGAAGCCTGCACTCAGCTTTCCAGGAGGGGGTTTGCCAAGGAACAAAGATCTGATTCATACTAATTCATTGACTGCCTTATTTGTAATTTCCCCTTAATATTATAAATGCAGGCAACCAGGAATGCAGGCTTCCCAGATGAGGATTTGCACAAATCATTTTTGTTTTCTATTTTCTGTATATTTCCTGTCCACCCCCATCCCTGGCCCAGTGCACCCGTGGAAACGCCATCACTCTCAGGAGGGAAACTGGAGAGCCCCTTGTTTAGAGGAGAAGGGGGAGGAGTTCTGCAGGGCACCTTTACTGTCTTCTCAGAGCCCAGGGCAGTAGAATGGCTGTTATCCAGAGTCTGCTGACAAATGATTAGAATCCAGGTTTTTGAGAAAGGAGGCTGAAGCTGGCTGCAGGTCCCTGTGTGGGGAGCTCCCCATCTAACCCCCCCCCGCAAAACAACATGTTTCCAGGTGTGCTCTGAGTTGTGTGAGTGGCTGGCTGCAGGGTGTTCAGTAAGTCAGTAGCTTCCTCAGAAGACCTTCACACAGAAGTTCGATTCTGCCACAGGGGGCTGTTGGAGCTGTTGACTTAGAAATCTTACCGAGTCATTTAAACATGGGCACATTCATTTGCATGCCTGAAATTCAGAAGAGCTACCCTGCTCTTCTCCACAATTCCTGGCTCATATAAGCTGTAGGAAACACTGGCAGTGCTTCCTATAGCTTAGGATTTGCGAGTCTCATCCCCTTGGGACCCTGAATAAAGGAGTAAAATGCTATGGGCAAAGACCCCATGGAAGGGTGGGAGCATGGGGGCATAGAAATTTGTTAAAAGATTTTTCTAGGATTACTTTTTCCTTTGATTCCAAATTCTACAGTCTTTGCAAAGGTGCTCATAGCTTCCTTGAACTCCAAGTCAGAGAAAAATAAAGGCACATTTTCATTTTTAGAATTTTCTTGGTCAGATTTTTCCCATCCTGACATACCAAATGTCATAGGGGAAATGGTTACAGGCCAGCATCTTCCAGTACAAATGGTCTTCTCTTTTCAAAGTTAGAGTTGTTTTTCTTTTTAACTATAAAAATAATATATTCATGTGACAATGAAAAGTCCAACTAGACAAAATATTATGAAATAAAATGTGAAAGTCCACATTCTCATCCCACAGCTAATCACACTCCCAAGAAGTGACAACTACTCATATTTTTATTTTTTTTGTAGCTAATTCCATATTATATGTAATACGTTTCTGCTATTTCTTGATTTAATCACTTTAAACCATACCAGTTGACCATCAATGTGAAACATAAAACATGTAGCTCACTTACACTACACCCAACCCCATCAATTTCCCAATGTTTAAATCATTATTTTAGTTCTTACTTGTCTTTTAGTTATCATTATAACTTTGAATAATACACCTCAATTTTTAATTTCTTGATTCATCATCTTGGGACAACAACTCGGACCTCATGCCATATGAAATGAAGAAATTAGCATGCCTATGTTTCTCTCCACCTTTTCACATACTCTTTACCTCCTAATATCACCAAAGTTATAATATTTGCATTCAACCTTTATCATAAGTAAGTCATTCATGCTTGGTCTGCAGATTGATTCTAAAAATTGAAAACCCATTTCTATTCAGATGACTATGTATTCATATTAAGGTGGTTCACCACAGGACCAAGTTGTGTAATTAGACTTTATAGGATGAGGTATAATTCTATGTCACTAAACCTGTGTGCCAATGAAAAATATTGAAAACTTGAAAAATATTTCAAGTTTTAGTATCAAATGAATTCTCTTTCTTATGTTCCATGAATTCGTTAAAATGAGATCACATTCTATTTTTCATAATGACTTTCTTATATAGCTTTGTGTTTTTCCTGGTGTTGCTGATTGCTTTTTTTTTCTTATTAGTTAAAGCAGTTTATGTTTTCACCTTTCATCCAAACTTTTAGTTATTTTATTTATTTTTTTTTTTGCGGTACGCGGGCCTCTCACTGCTGTGGCCTCTCCCGTTGCGGAGCACAGGCTCCGGATGCGCAGGCTCAGCGGCCACGGCTCACTGGCCCAGCCGCTCCGCGGCATGTGGGATCTTCCCCGACCGGGGTACGAACCCGCGTCCCCTGCATCGGCAGGCGGACTCTCAACCACTGCGCCACCAGGGAAGCCCATCCAAACTTTTAATAATTATGTTACAAGGGAATCTACCTTCTTTTAAAGACATTCTCTTGTTCTGTGATTGCTTTTTATACCTACTGTCTACCATTCTCCTGGGTAAGGTCCACTGTTTCTTGGATCTCATTTTCTTCTCTTTTTTTTTTGTTTCAGTTTCTATTTTGCTAAAGTAGAGTCAGTCCTCCATATTCACAGGTTCTTCACCCTGAATTTCAACCAAGCTCAGATCCAAAATATTTGGGAAAAAAATTCCAGAAAGTTCCAAAAAGCAAAACTTGAATTTGCCACATGCCAGCAAATATTTACATAGCATTTACATTGTGTTTACGACTATATGCATAGCATTTACATTGTATTAGGTATTATAAGCAATCTAGAGATGATTTAAAATACATGCGAGGATGTGCATAATTTATATGCAAATACTGTGTCATTTTAGATAAAGGACTTGAGCATCAGTGGATTTTGGTATCCATGGGGGATCCTGGAACCAATCCCCTGCAGATACTGAAGGGTGACTCTACATCCTATTTCTTCAGAAAGGCTTCATGGGCAGTAAACTTTCACATTCTTTGTATGTCTGAAACTGTTTTTATTTTATTATTATACTTGATTGATAGGTTAGGTATAGAATTTCTGGTTCAAAATCATTTTTCTTCAAAAATTTTAAGGTATGACTAATACATTTTAGCATCCAGTGCTATTAATTTGAAGACTGATGCCAATCTTACTCCCATTCTTTTGTAGATGACTTGCCTTCATCTTTCTAAAAGCTTTTTGTATCTTCTCCTATCCTTGGATGAAACTTTGATTTTAAGATTGGTGACTTTCTTAAGTTCTTATAAGTTTCTTCTAATAGTTTCTCCCTTTTATTTTCTCTCCTCTATTTTGGGAAACTTTATGAGGTGAATGTTGTACATCCTGGATTGATATTCTATGTCTCCTAACTTTATTATTTGATATTTCATGTCTCTTTACATTTTTTTGTTCTTCGTTCCAAGAGACTTTGACTTTTTTTCAGGCATGTTATTGACATTTTTATTGGGAAATCCTATGTTTTTAATTGCAACATTCATTTATTCATTCACTCATTGGTCAGTCACTTGTTTAGTAAATGTTTGTTGAGCCTTTGGTATGTGCCTGGCATTCTTCTAGGGGATACAGCAATGAACAAAACCTGCAAAGTATCTTTCCTTTTGATGAGAGAGGAGGTAAACAATAAACAAATGAACAAGTGGATACATAGTATGTCAGATGGAAAGTACTATGGAAAAAATTAAGGCAAAATAAGGTGGATAGGGAATACTGAGGATGGAGATGGATGGTTTTATTTTATAGGATAGTCAGGCTAGACCTCACTGAAGAGTGAACATCTTCATGTGACATGTGTGAAGCAAGGGAGGGAACTTCATGGAACTGCAGCAGGAAGAGCAAGTGCAGAGGCCCTGAGGTAAGAGCTTCCTTGCTCTCTGACCCCTTTCCATAGTAGCCCAAAAAGGCATTTGGTGGGGGGGATTCATAAATATATCTAAAATTTTAATATACCCATGTTTTGTTGCATTGGAGACTGTCACGGGATTTGCAACTAACTTTCTAGGCTCTAAAATAAATGAAAACGTATGCATATTTTCAACCAAATAAACCTATACTGAGAAGTTCCTAAGGACCAGGCACCAAGTGAGATGCTGGAGATACAGAAATAAATAAGTCATAATCTTTACCTTGAGTGTAAACAAATAACTAATATGTAAGACAGCAAATGCTTACTGGATTTATGGACAAGGTAATTGGGAATGTGAATACCTGATCCCATAGTAATGCTACTGGTGATACCTGATTTGCAGTGATGCTACTGGTAAGAGGGTAAAGTCTGGCAGGGGAGATTCAGAGAGGAGAGGAGATGAAGATTGAATAAGATTTTGCTAAGGGAAAGGTAAGGAGAGTATTCCAAATGGCAGTGACCATGTGTAATACCCAGAAACAAATAGAGCATTCCCATCAAGAGATTTTATTCAATGCAGTCTAGTTTCTGTAGGCCTCAGAGTAGCATAAGCCTATTCATTTACTTTTTCCCTGAAAAAGAAAGCCTAAGAAGAAAGGAGTTATAAGGTAGCAGGACCAGAGGAGGACTCTCAGCAAACGGTCACTATACATGGCTGTCTTCTGATTTTTATCTTTATTTTATCTATTTTTTGGCTGTACCACACAGCTTACGGGATCTTAGTTCTCCTACCAGGGACTGAACCCGGGCTCTTGGTAGTGAAAGCATGGAGTCCTAACCACTGGACTGCCTGGGAACTCCCTGATTTTTAAAATATATACTTGCCAAGTATGTGTGGCCTTGGATTGGGGGAGGCGTGTGAGACGGAGAACCCGGAACTGGATTAAATATCAGGAGTTTGTGGTCTAACACAAAGCCACCAGCTTTGGTCAGATTACTTTCCCATAGTTACATCTACTTGAGTTTGAAGCAATTAATTGTATAACATTTCCAAGTATCGGAATGCTGTTCCTCTGCTGTGCCAGTGCTCACCTTCCTATAACTTCTATCAACTAGGCCTAGTTTGATGCATTTGAAACGAACTACTTCCTCTTCTACATTACAGCCCTCTACATATTTAAAAATAGCAGTAGAGATCATTGTAATAGTGGAATCACATAGAGCTGGATGGAACCTTAGCTATCATCTGGTCCAGTGGAAGAAACTTGTCTACAGCACCCCTGCTGGCTGGTCCTATGGATCCAGTGCTTTTCCAGGCTCTCATTTCTTTTTTGAATGGTTCCACATGTTCAAAAGCTCTCTAAATGCTCAGAAACACTTCATAATTTTGATCTGAAATATGCTTCCCTGTAATGTTTATCTACTGATCCAAGTTCTGTGACACTTGTCTATTATGTGGCCATTTCAATTCCAACAATGAAATATTATAACGTCTGCTGCAGGGAGACAAGGCAGGATTCATCAGAGCTATCATCAACAAACTCTCCAGTCCCTTTCATATGCAAAGCATTTCACTTTCAAAGCATTTTCTGTCTCTATTATCTCATTTTATTTTTCAGCATCTCAATGAGAAAAGACCGTAGGCAACAGCACGGAGAGATGCCTAGTTCTGTGAAGATTACTGCTACGTTTAGTAACAAGGATGGGAGAGAAATAATCAAGAAGGAAATGTGTCAGAAGGTGCTCAGTGTTCTGATGCCGCCACTCTTTGGAATCCTGCTTGCTGACACGTGGGAATATCAGCGCCTCGAGATAATGCAATGCGCCAGGGCTTCTCCTCACTCTGCTCCTGTTTCACCCCAGAGTCACAAGTCTCTGGGGTCAATGGCATTCATGATGAAATTAAACATCAGACACTTCTTCATATCTTCTCTATAGATATGCTACAGAAGGCTCTCTGGTGAGATGCTCTCTCTTCTTGAGATACCCAAATTAACAGACCCCAGAACTACGCAGAGATAAAATTCTAATCTGTATTCAATCTCTTGGTCTTTGTTGGTCTTGGGCCAGTTACATGAGCAGCTTGGTTAGACCTGAAGGGAAGCGGGTTGTCCTTTCTTTCAGGCAATGGGCATGAGAAATAGGTTAAGAATTCAGTTGTGCAGGATCGTATGTGGAATTCAGGAAACGTGGCACACCTTTCTGTGAACTACTCTGTCAGACCTCAGGGATTCCTTCAGATTCCCAATCACGGGTGAATCGAGTCTCCCATCCATTTTCATCGGCTACAGTGGAAAAACATTGTCTCTTCCTAGCTTCCCTTTGATGTGGAACACAAAATCTTTACTGGGCCCTTTAAAAGAGGAAGAGATTTATGTTTCTGTTTCTGGTCCAAAGAAAATGAATGTGCCTTTTACATTTTCTCATAGACTCTCTCTGGTTGGAGCCTTCGAGAAAGCAGAGACTTATTTCAAGTTCCGGGAGTCAGTTTCTACACCAGGGGCTCGGAGCTCAGATGAGCCCGGTGGTGGGAACACATATAGAAGTACCTGCCTTGTGTTTGGGGCTCAAGGCAGACCTTGTACAGCAGGAGACTGGTGCTGAGTTTGCAGAAGTGGGGAAGAGGCCAACCATCCATCTTCTGATGAGCAGATCAAAGGCATCACATTTCATTGTTTCAGGGGAAAGGAAAAGGAAAAATAAAGGGAAAGCAAATCGAAGAATGAAGGGAAAGGGGGAATCCCTCTCATATGGAGTGTCCATAGTAAGCAACGAGGAGCAGTTAAACTGTGTGTTGTATGATTTATGTATCAGAAGTCTTCCTCTTAAACTTTCTAGAAATTAAGTATATGATCTTTAGTTCATGGATGAGAAAACCAATGCCCAGAGACCTTTCCTCCAAACACACAACTAGTTAAACTAGGAATTGAATCCAGATCTTATGATTCTTTTCATTGCTAGAAGAGTCAGTATGAAATGAAGGCTCAACCTTATGCTAAATTTCTAGACTCTTTAGGAATACATGTGAACATACCAGATAAAATACTGTAAAGGCAACTGTTAATGGCATTAAAAGTAGGTTAAGAAAAAATGGGCTAAAATACTATGTGTAATATGTTCTATTTTATTTTTTATAAAATAAAAAACACCTATCTATATAGAAAGACTGGAAAGAAATTATCCATGGAAATGTTATTACTGGATATCTCTGGAAGTGGGGGGAGGGTTATAGATAAATTTAATCGTCTGTTTTTATTTTTTCCATATTTCTCCAATTTTAAACAGTAAACATAGATTACTTTCGGATTAAAAAGGATAATAAGTACCTGGGAAAAGACAGAAGGAAGAATTGTTCTTGGAGTCAAGGTTAAAGTCCTCGAAGTTTGATCTTGGAGAATGATTTAAGAGTAAGAACATACTTTCAATATAAATTATTTAAGCTTCCTTGAATTTTGATCACCGAGAGAGCTGACCTCTACAATCTGAACCAGCACCAGTCCTTCCGTACCTCTGATCCATCAGAGGATTTTGCCCTACTCTGAGCTAGAAGTAACAATGCTTTTTTCACTTTTACTGTTTTTGTTTCTTTTGGCCCTTTTTAGAAGTATCTGTTATCCAAACACCCAACATTTCTAAAAACTCACCTTTGAAATGCCACCAAAATAAGATAAGAAGTGGTGTGCTGTATCCTGTTGTCCTCTGGTCAAGGATGAGCTGTGATGTAGGTTGCAAGAGACAGACCTTCATTAGGTAATGAGTCAGATTCTCTCCAGTCAGAAGCCTCTCCCTGGGAGCAAGGTCAGCATCTTTGCTAGTCCGCATGCTTTCTGGATGGTGCAAAGATGGAGTTCAAGCTTTTGTGATTTCCTTAGCTGGCCCTTTGATAAAAAAAAAAAAAAATGGTGCTATAAGTAACTCATTTGTATGCTTATTGGGGAGATAGAATACTGGATTGTACAACCAAAGTATTTCTTTCCATTCTTCACGCTCATCCCATTCCAAATTAACACTGGGATCCCGTTTCTGCACACCTCTGTGCTGTGAAGAGCTTTCTGTGTCCAATAGCCATTGTTAAGAATGAATGAGATGTTTCAGGGAGTTTTTAGATCTGCAACTCTTAGAAGACAAACTAGGAGGGAAATAAAACCCAAAAGTCTAGATTCAGTCCAGGAATCACAAGTCAATTCCTTCCATCTTACTTATTCTTAAGGAGAAACAAGACGAAGGATGTATTGTGGCAACTACTCCAATGGTAAAGGAAAAACACACCAGCTGTAGACTGAATTAACCCAGATAACAGACGAAAAGAAATCTGGTGTGAAGTGGTGACTCATTCTGTCTGTTTATACAGCCTGAGTCTTCTGGTTAATTGTCAGTTCTTCACTTCACTCTGTGCTATGTAAAAGATAAATTATTCTTCTGACATGTTTGTTTTGATTGAAAAAAATAGTTCATGTTGAAGCAGTGGTGTGATGTGTACTCTAGGGACGGAGTTGGGTGCCAGAAGTTGGTGTCATGTTCTGTGACAACAGCAGGAGCAATGGGCAATGGGAGAAAAATTAAAGATCAAAGAACCAAAGTTAAGAAATTATGGGTAAATTGGATAGTATATAGGCAGCATTCAAATATCCATCTATCCATCTGTTCATCCACCCATCCATCCATCCATCCATCCATACACTCATTCGTTCATCTCCCCCATCGGATTCTCACATAGCCCTCACTTTAGATTTCTGGCACAGTGATAAGAGTTGCAGGAACAGTGTGAATGAGGTTGATCCATTTCTTGCCCCCATGATTTTACAATAAACAAAGAAGATGGGCATTACACAAATAATTACAATATAAGTTTTGCTACAAATGAGAAAGTGGTACACTATTAAAATATATAATGAGATGACATAGTCCAGTGAGAAAAGGGAGATGGCGGTGGTCAGAGAAAGCCTCTTTGCAGAGATAGAATTCAGGTCGAAACCAGATGTAGATGAATGTCTGAGACATCTGGATATTCCTAGCTTGTCTCCTGGGTCCCTGAGTTCAGGGATTGTCTTGGCTATGTTGAGGAAAAAGGGAAGTATCCAGGATAAAGATGTCCGCAGCAAACCTGGCATTTGGTTGAAATGGTGTTCCAAAAAAAGCTCAAAGACAAACCAACCTACGGCTAATCATTCATGTGCACCAGGCCGAAAGAATAAGTACGTTAACAACTGATGAATGTGGCTTTCCATAAATTTCTCAATGCCTTTATGGCTGTGGCTGACGGTGGTTACTAGACTTTTGTTCCTAAGCATGTTTTTTCTGCGGTACGCGGGCCTCTCACTGCTGTGGCCTCTCCCGTTGTGGAGCACAGGCTCCAGACGCGCAGGCTCAGCGGCCATGGCTCACGGGCCCAGCCGCTCCACGACACGTGGGATCCTCTCGGACCGGGGCGCGAACCCGCGTCCCCTGCATCGGCAGGCAGACTTTCAACCACTGTGCCACCAAGGAAGCCCCCTAAGCATGTTTTGAAACCGCAAAATCCATGATGATTTTTGTGGTACATGGATTGCTCTTTCCCTCTCCCTGGTTTACTGGCGACTGAGCTATCAACTGAATCCCCAGGCATTTGGTGTGAAAAAGAGAGAACGACTCCATCAACTGTTCAATTAACCTGAACTTTGCTCCTTCAGTACTGGTTCCTCTAGCTGCAAACCTAGACTTAGACTCACCCAAGATGCTTACCATGCAGCTGATAATGGTTCCTACAGAAAGGCTAATCATTTAGCTTCGAAGATTTATGGTGAATTTATCTATTAGCATTCTCTTAACCAAGAGATCAATTTCTCTGACTCTGTATTCTTACCTAAAAGGTGATGCAGAATCCCTAAGGATCCTTTCCAGCTCATGAACTTATGACTTCTAGAATTTTTGGTCATGATAGTTCTGTTCAGGGAAGCATATCTCATCTGAGCAGATACTGCTGAGTTAGGCCAGGCATAGGGTACGGGAAGAGACATGTCTAAGGCACAAAGAGAGTGGGAGGTTGGTGCTGACTTCCTGAGCACCTTGGAGAAAGCAGCGTTTGGGCTGCCTTACAGAAGCACTTACAGCCTCCCATGAAGGGGGCAGTTTAGGGCCACTTTATCCTGATAGGTCAGGAAATGTGTTAAAGGGCTCAGTGTCCCTCCAAGGAAAGTCGTTTGCCTTCAGTATTAACCCTTTTTCCCCCCTACCCCTATATTGCCCTTTTCCCTTCCCTCTCCTCACTGGTAACCACTATAACCACTAGTTTGTTCTCTGTATCTGTGAGTCTACTTCTTTTTTTGCTTTATTCACTAGTTTATTGTATTTTTTAGATTCCACACATGTGATATCAGACAGTGTTTGTCTATCGCTGTCTGACTTAATTCTGAGCTTAATGCCCTCCAAGTTCGTCCATGTTGGTAAAAGTTCATTCTTTTTTATGGCTGAGTAGTATTCCATTGTTAGTATATACCACGGGTTCTTTATCCATTCATCTGTTGATGGACACTTAAGTTGCTTGCATACCTTGGCTATTGTAAATAGTGCTGTGAACATTGGGGTGCATGTATCTTTTCAAATTAGTATGTTAGTGTTGTTATGGGATTATATGAAATCATGTGTGTGAGACTTTTGAAAATGCTGTAGAATTCAAGGAATCTTTCATTCAAAAAAAAAAAAAAAAAGAAAGAAATTGGTTTGCCTTCTAAATCAGGACTAGAAAACATGGTTGGAAGCTTCAAAGGGTAACCCTGTAGCAGTCCTGGGAAGGTGGCCCTGACTCCAAGACCGGGCTTGATCTGTAATCACTACACAGTTTCAAAGGGAAAAATGAACGTGGTCAATGTTACTTGGTGTGACCCACCAAGACCCAGCTGCCGCTGTGCTTCTAGAGACTCAGGAGGGCCCCTGTCTCATCAGGCAGGTCCTCATTGCACTACTGGGTGCTTCTGATCAGCACCCCGGCACTCCAGCCAGGAGGAAAAATCAGCTTCTGGGCTTTCCTCTGAGGATTCATGGCATGTGGGGAGGATGACACCGGGCTGGAAAATAGAAGCCTTGGGTCTAGCCCTGGCCTTGCCGTTGATAATGATGGTTAGTATTTATTGAGTAAAACCTCGATGAATTCAATACTTAGCACTCACTACCCTGAGGTGTATGTATCACAGTCTTCATTTTACGTACGGGGAAAACAAAGACCAGAAATTTTAAATGAAATGCCCACGGTAACATAGAAGGGCTGGGATTCAAATCGCAGCAATTTAACCTCAGAGTCTCTGCTGTCACACTGTGCTCTCCTGTCATCTTAGACCAATAAAGTCACATATTTAAAAATAAAATGCGCTTCTTTCCTTCACCTGAATGGAATAGAACAGTGTATGAAAATCAGAAAACACAGACATATAACAAGAATAAAACAAAAAAGTCTCCCATGCCACCAGAAATGACTACTTAATACTTAGGTGATTTGTGCAGATCTCAAAAAAATGATGTCATCCTGCAGGATATTTTGACCTGTCAAGCCATAACTCTGTGTACTCATCCAGTCCATATGAATGTGCGTTACGTTAAGGGATTTTGCTGAGGGGGCACTTTATGTCGTATAGGGATGTCTGCCCTTCCAGGGTCACATTCGAGTTGAGGAGATAAGGCAGGAAAGACATGAGAGGGAGAGATGAACACTTCCATAGCACAGTGTGACAACATACGAGCAAGATGATCTCTGCATGAAAAAGTGCAGGAAGAGAAGGCTGGGGTGTCAGGGAGACACAGAGGAAAAAACACTTGAGCTGGAACTGATGAGATATGATGAAGCATTAAGACTTGGTTGCTGAAATGAATGAGGTCACTCAGATGGGGCCAACATAGAAAGTTGACCCCAGTAAATGCACTGCCAAGTGTTTGATAGCAAGTTGCAGGAAAATACATATAATGTGTATTTTATACACGGAAACTATACAGGAAAAAGGTCTAGGGGGCTGCACATCCAATTGTAAACAATAGTTAACCTTTCCATGTGAGATTGGGTGAAATGGGGCAGGGATGGTGAGTTCCAGTTTTTAATTCAACCTCTTCCGTATTGTCTGAATAAGCTAGGACCACATATTAATTTTGTGATTAAAAACAGAGATTTAAAAATGACTTGGTAGGAGTTCGATTGGCAGAGGGAAAAAGGAAAGGTATTTTGACGGAGGAGGGAACGGGGGCAGAGTGACAAACATACAGAGAAAGGAATAGAGTTCAAGAAGGAGGTGACTAGAGATGGGTTTTCAGTGGGCTGTAGTGTATCATACAACCATCCACTCTGGCTCTCTGTGAATTTGGAATCTAAAGGATGCTTGGAACTTTGTGAATTTATGGAATCTAAAGGATGCTCGGTGGGTCCAAGAGAACGAGTTTGGTGCCGCACGTTCCACAAGCTTTATCTAAGCTACTTTGCAGGATGTCCATCTGGGGTCCTACCCCAGCTCCAAATGTCAAATACCTCATCAAGTGCTAGGAAACAACAGAAAGCTGGTTCGAGCCCTATTGAAGTGGCCCCACTCTGAAGGGGTGCGGGGTCCTGGGAGGACCCTGCCAAGAAGCCCAGCCTCTCCACAGGCTCCCTGGCGCACAGAAAGACCCACACCTGGGGGCCAGATGTGCATGTACCCGTACGTGTGCCACAGCTGATTCGTCTGTGGAGCAAGACAAAGACTTGGCTTCTGATTACGGAAAGGAGATAGATTCATTACAAAGTGCAGGATAAGAAGTTTCAGAGCTGGAGCGCGAATAGACAAAGGTTCTCTGCTCTTTGCTTTCCTTTCATCTTATAGTCTGCGGCCTCTTCCATATTTGATGACGATTGCATTTGTAAAGGTATCTGGATTTTACCCCTACTCAGTCTTTGTAATTTGTTTAGGTACCGCTTCCCTGTGTACATGGAGTCTTCTGAAGCATCAGACGTTTTTTCCAAGGGAGATGGAAAGAAAGAAGAGATAATATGTGAATGCAATAAAGGGAGATGTCATTTTGTTTCTCATTACATTGAAAGCCATTGTTCAGTTCAGACTTACCTCTTTTTGTGCGTTGAGAGTGGTGTAAAGAATCATTGTATATGACGTGTACAAGCGGTTATATTTAAAATAGATAACCAACAATGTAGCATAGCATATAGCATAGGGAACTCTGTTCAATGTTCTGTAATAACCTAAATGGGAAAAGAACTTGAAAAAGAATAGATACATGTATATGTAGAACTTAGTCACTTTGCTGTACACGTGAAACTAACACAACATTGTTAATCAACTATGCTCCAATATAAAATTTTAAAAAAAGAATCATTGTAGATCGTTGTGAAGGGCATTCCTGCATTTTGGGGGTTGGGGTGGGAGGGAGGGAAGGTTGATGGTGGAAGGGTTGAGCATCCTGGCAAGGCTAAGATTCTGGGAATTCAATTCCACATTTTTCCTCTTAGGAGATACTAACTTGCAATGCAGCTTGCTATGCTGAGAAAAGAAAAAAGATTTCTTCACAGTAAAAACAGCAAAGAGCTTGGTGGTAATTATTCTACATTCATTCAGGCCCTATTCCAACTGGGTCTAAATGATGTTGAAACTACCATCCTTTAGGCTGGGCTACGAAGATGCTCTTTCAGGTAAGTAAACAATTCTTTTAAAAAAATATTTTATTGACGTATAGTTGATTTACAATGTTGTATTAATTTCTGCTGTATAGCAAAGTGATTCAGTTCTACATATACATGTATCTATTCTTTTTCAAGTTCCACAGGCATACATGTCCCTGAGGTCACGGGGCTTTAATTATTTTTCTTGAAGATCTTAGACTATAGAGTCATCTCAACTGAGGTCCTTCTCCATAGAAGGTAATATAGCAGAGCATGGAAAAGAACAACCAATATTGCCTTTCCAGTTTACTGTTTCGATAGTCATCCAATTATACAGTAATTACAACAACCTCATGTGCTTGGGCTGGTGTTATTAGCCCCTGTTTGACGGATGACAGAGCTGAGGGCTCTGTGAGGTGGAGGGAGAACCTGTGCTCCTCCTGTGAGTTCAGACCTTTTTCTTTTCTTCTTTTTTTAAACAGAGGCCATTTCAGGTCTTGTTGCCACATGGTGGCTTTTTTTTTTTGGCTGCATGACATTAGGGACCTTAATTTCCCAACCAGGGATGGAACCTGTGCCCCGCTCCCACCCCTGCACCCCTCGCCTGCAGTGGAAGTACGGGGTCTTAACCACTGGACAGCCAGGAAAGTCCCAATACCCTCTTCTTTTGAGGATCATTTACCTTTACCTTTGCCCTGTACCATTCACGTGGAGGAGAAAGCCTTTTCTCTGTGGATGGTCTACTTAACCCTAATGCTATACATATTTCCTTCAGAAAAGTATAGTTATACTTTTTCTTTGGTAAAATATACATAACTTAAAATTTACCATTTAACCATTTTAAGTGTACAATTCAGTGGCATTAAGTAACTGTCACCACCACCCAGATCCAGAACATTTTCATCATCTCGAACTGAAACTCTGTTTCCATTAAACCCTAACTCCCCAATCCCCATTCCCTTCAGAGCCTGGTAACCTCTATTGTATTTTCTGTCTTTATGAATTTGATTATTTTAGATGGCTCATATAAGTGGAATCATACAACACTTGTCCTTTCACATCTGGCTTATTTCATTTTGCACGTTACCCTCCAGGTTCATCCATGTCGTACCAGGTATCAGAATTTCATTCCTTTTTGAGGCTGAGTAATATTCCATTGCTTGTATAGACCACATTTTGTTTATCCATTCATCTGTTGATGGACGTTTGGGTTGTTTCCACATTTTGGCTGTTGTGAATAATCTTTTTTTTTTTTTTTTTTTTTTTTTTTTTTTGTTCTCTTGACTATTTCTTCATTGTTTGTCCCCTGCATCGGCAGGCGGACTCTCAACCGCTGCGCCACCAGGGAAGCCCCTGTTGTGAATAATCTTGCTATGAACAAACATCTGTTCGAGTCCCTGCTTTCGATTCTTTTGGGTATACACCTAGAAGTGAATTCTGGATTCCATAGTAATTCTATGTTTAATTTTATAAGGAATCATTTTACTGTTTTCCATAGTGACTACACTATTTTACATTCTCATCAGCAATGAACAGGTGTTCCAATTTCTCCACATTGTCACCCACACTTGTTGTTTATTTTATTACTTTTTTGATACCCACCATCCTCACGAGTGTGAAATGGTATTTCATCGTGGTTTTGATTTGCACTTCCCTAATGATTAGTGATGTTGACAAGCTCTTCATGTGCTTATTGGCCATTTGTATATCTTTGGAGAAATATCTAATCAAGTCCTTTGCTCATTTTTTTTTCATCTATTTGAAATCCCGATATTTAATTTTATTTTTTTAATTAAAAATTTTTTTCCTTTGCTCATTTTTTAATGGAGTTATTTGTTGTTGTCGATGAGTTCTAAGAGGTCCTTATATATCCTGTAATCTACTGTAAGGGATTTGAAATTTTTTTCCCATTCTGTCGGTTGCCTTTTCACTTTATTAATAGTGTTCTTTGATGTACAAAAGTTTTAAATTTTGATGAAGTCCAACTTATCTATTATTTCTTTTTTTTTTGTCTGTGCTGTTGGTGTGATTCCAATAAATCATTGCCAAACCCAATGTCATGAAGTTTCCATCTATGTATTTTTTTTTCTTTTATGAATTTTATAGTTTTAGCTCTTATGTTTAGGTCTTTAATTCATTTTGAGTTAATTTTTGTATAGGGGTAAGTTAAGGGTCCCCCTTCATTCTTTTGTGTGTAGATATTCATCTAATGCTATATTTTCGAAGATACTGTTTAAAACAAAACTTGCTGCTTTCCTGGGCATTCTCTAGGCCATCTCAGCAGGGGTGTGGCTTATTTTACACTCTTTAGATTTCTAGCTATGCTCTCGGCCACCATGATAGGTTGGCCCTAAGGTTCTAAAGGGTTTTTGTCTATGTGAGGTCTGTGTAGACAATGCCAGACTCCAGAGCTCTGCAATAATCACACTATACACCCATGTAAGCCAAGAATCCGGGTCTTCTCTACATTGCTTTTTTTTTTTAACTCTCTTGCAAACATAGTGAATACAATTATAATTGGTTGTGATTGGTTTAATTGCCCATGGACTTTTTAAATGGGGTGGTGTGCTGAAGCTGACCGGGCTGCAGGGGACAGTCTGAAGCTTCTGTAGCTCTCTTCACAGATTCTTTCATAGCATGTGTTACATTTAATCGAGATGGTTGATTTCTGTGTCTGTCTTCCCACTCCAGTGTTGACTTGTCATTTCCCCCGGTGCCTGGCACAGACATTTATTAAACAAAACTGAACCAATAGCGCTATCTCTTCCTTTTCTCTAAGACTTTTAATGTGCAAAGGCAGAAGATGAGCCGTAAAATCTTGTTTTCATGACAACACCATCTTCACTGCATTGCTACCTTTGTACAATGAACGGTGAGGATAATGTCGCGCTGAAGGACACTTACTATATTTTCACAGTTTTTCAAAGTTGAGCATCTGTGTCTTCATTAGAAAGGGAAAGGAGTCAACCATGGCACATTTTAACTCCCATCCATTGCTCAAAGTAAATGGAAACTTTTAGGATAAAAGCCTTAAATTACAAAGCCAAATACTGACTTTCCAAAAAAAAAATTTTCTGTAATGAAATAATCCTATTCAGAGAAATGATATTATACTGTAATATTCTTACCACGGTTCTGAACATGTGGATATAAAGTGCTGTATATTTTCACCTAGAACAAGATTTTCACATTGTTTATATTTTCTCTAAATGAGGAATATATGAATATTTCTGCCCTTTTATTCCTGCACCATGGACTAGGAATCAGAGTCACTACAACTAATCTATTTTAGAGATCACCTAAAGCCAGACTTAATTTTCAGAATCCTCAGCTCTCATTTTTTTTGTTGTTGTTGTTTTTTTTTGCGGTACGCGGGCCTCTCACTGTTGTGGCCTCTCCCATTGCGGAGCACAGGCTCCGGACGCGCAGGCTCAGCGGCCATGGCTCACGGGCCCAGCCACTCGGCGGCACGTGGGATCTTCCTGGACCGGGGCACGAACCCGCGTCCCCTGCATCTGCAGGCGGACTCTCAACCACTGCGCCACCAGGGAAGCCCCCCAGCTCTCATTTTGAGAGAGTTAATTCTTCCTTAGAATTAAGTTTTTTCCTTAGGAAACATCACACTTCACATCACGTTATTATTTTTAGAGATAAGCCAGGTTACTAGAGATAAGCCCAGCCGGTGATGGGGTGGTAGACAGTCTGCTCTCTGAGTCTTTCTTGCCCTGAGGCTATATCCCTCTCCTGACCCCTGACCTAGGTTAAATGAGGGCTCGGAGGAGAAGGTCAAGAAATGTGAGTCATGAATATTCAAATATTCAGTAGAGGGTAAATCTAAAGCAATGGCAAAGGCTGAAACACGAGTTATCCCACTGAGGGTATTCTCTTTTGCTCATCTCCCTCCCGGCTACTTTCGGTGGCTGAGTTACATTTAACAGAAGGGTAATTTCAATGATATAAATTAAGGTTGTGATCCGGTGTTACCTTAACCAGTAACATGATTTGCTTTTCCATCTAGAACACAGAGCCTGTCCTAGTGGCTGCCTCCATGGAGTCAGGGGCCAGTGGAACACTGTCTTCTTTCCAGCTTTTCTGGGCTTGACCACACCCCCTAATTTAAGGAGGCAGCTCTATTAGAAACATTATGGTCTTTGCATCCTCTTTAGCGTCCGAGCAGAGGATTCCCGCAGGTAGTTGGAAAGAGACCACAGACATTGAGGGAAGCTCACTCAGGACCTATTCTTCACCCAGTTTCTCCGGCAAAGTGGTAAGTGGGGTGTGAGTTTCTGCCTAAAACTTTGCAGTCCGTTTTCCTTTTTTTTTTTTTCATTTGGTGGAATTAACCGGTAAACTGATGGGGACTTTCAGGATACAAGCGGCTTTCTCTTTTCACATTTTTCTGTATTTTCAATTCAATTGTTTGATAACCATTTTCAAAAATACTTCCTAACCTTGTTAGAGTAGTGTGAAATCCAGACCTTTTCTCTCTTTTCCCTGTTTTGTAAGAGCAAAAGCATATGCACGTTTTAGGCACTCGCCGAGCACTTGTCAGAAACTGAATTTTCTTCACATATTGGAGCACTTCCAAAGAAATAAAGCTGTAGTTAAATGTTGACATTTCTTTCCTTTTTTCTCTTACACTCCTAGGGAGCCATTGTTTTACTTTTTAATTTAAAAAAATTTTTATTTTAACCTCAGTAGCTTAACTAATTGCCCTTATTTTGAGGAAATTGCTACGGATTTGAGGTCAAACTAGCCTTTTTGGTGTTTTTCCCTGTCCTGTGACTCACAGTTTTCCAAGGGACTGTACTTTTCCCTTGGGACTTGTACCTGAGGCAGGAGTATTCTGAAAGTCAAGGAGGGTAATTTTTACCTCCACCACAGAGCTTGAATCCTTGGGCAGCATTATGGACAAGCAGGGGGGGTGGAGGGCCGCTCTCCTCCATTGGTTATTTTATATCTGGCAATCTCACTTTGTTGGGGGCTTTTCCTCTACTATTAAAACATCTCTGTTACCCCCTTTTAAAGTTGCAGTTCATGTAGGCGAACTATTCAAAAGATGCTGGGTTACCAAGATCAAGGCATTCGATTGCAGGTTTTCCTTATTGCCTTTTGGGTAAGATTTTTTTTTTTTTTTGTAAATCACAAGGCCATTTCCCCTCCTACTTCATACCATTACCGTGCAACTGAAAAGAGAGATATTTGTTAAACAACAGGAAATCCAGGTTCTAAAAACGGTAACTCTGATAGCTCCATTTCATCTGTAAAATGCCTGGCACTCTGACTCTTTCAACAACTATGGTTCTGGATGGCACCACGTGCCTTCTTTTTATCTAAAGAGAAACCCCTTTGCTTCTGCAGGCGTGGGCCGGGCAGGGAGGGCGCTGGGTGGCCACTATCACTGTGGAGATTCTTCCTTACCTCTTGTTTCTGAAGGGAGGGGAGGGACAGCTAATGAGTTAATGTCTGCAAAGTGCTTTGAAGATGAAAAGACCTTTTCATGTGTTCTACATTGTAGTTATTAATATTAATATTTGAAGAAGCATGCTGCGTCTCATTGTAAATCAACATCCTTGCCAACTCAGTAGTGAAAAAACAAACAGTGCAGGCGGCCAGGCAGCCTCTTCCGTCCTGGTTCTGCCGCTTAGGATGTATGTGGGAAGCTGAGGGCCTGAATACAGAGAGGGCATCTTTGCCTTACCAGCTCCTTACACCGAGGTGCTAGTTTGTTAGAGGTGCGAAGAGGTCCAAGAGTAGAGCCTAGGGGAGGGTGGGTAACAGGGTGTAACCCTTCAACATCGAGTCGGCTGTGACCTTGGAGAACGGGTTGACAGCATGGATCTGGGCCAGTTCCCTGCCTCAGATGATAATGGAGTTCAAAGGCGATGAGGGTCAGAACTGGCACCAGCTCTGGCTTTGGAGTCAGGAAAGTAGAGTGTGCTTGGGTTCTGTTAGAGACTGACTTTGGAACTGAAAACAAGTTATTATTTTTATTTTTTCGGTACGGGCCTCTCACTGCTGCAGCCTCTCCCGCTGCGGAGCACAGGCTCCGGACGCGCAGGCTCAGCGGCCATGGCTCACGGGTCCAGCTGCTCCGTGGCATGTGGGATCCTCCCGGACCGGGGCGCGAACCCGTGTCCCCTGCATCGGCAGGCGGACTCTCAACCACTGCGCCACCAGGGAAGCCCAGAACAAGTTATTTGACGTGACTGTGCTTTATTTTCTTCATCTCTGAAATGTGAATAATGAAAGAAATGTGAATAATGATTTGTGCTCCACCTATCTCATGAAGATGAGAGAATAGTTGTAAACAGCACAGAGCTTTGAAGAATAAGAATACTGCCAATAAGGCTGAGGGACGGTCTGAAGTAACGTTGTAACAAATTGCGTGTGTGGGTGCAGGTGCCCAGGGAGGGTGAGTTGGAGGGCAAACAAATGCTCTGGAAACAGTCGCCACTGCCATTTCCCTTGTTGATTGCCTCAAAGTGTTTGCTTGATTTCTTACTGATTAAAGTTTGCCGATCCTCGTGGTTTTATTGATTGGTGATCAGATCTGTTTTCCACAGCAGTGTTCCTTCTCTAATTACCCACTCAAAACTCCCACTTCTGCATCAACCAGCAGAAGGGAGCTGGAGCATCCTTTCTCCCTCCCCCCTTCCCTCCTCTCCCTCCTCTCCCTCCTCTGTCTCTCTCTTTCCTTCTTTATGGGAATTAAAATGTACTTAGTATTTGAGCAAAATAAATGTGGTGAACAGCAAGTTAGTGGCATTTGAGGGGAATCCCGTGAGGTCTTGCAATCCTGGGCCAACTTAGGTATGAAGACAACTCATTCTTTTGCCCTTCATCTCCTTTGTCCCTGCTCTACTGAAAATGTAGCTTTAGGGAACTCAAACTTTTTAATCTAGATGATTCTCTGGATATAATACCTGGTCTTCTCCACTCCACCCAAGGAAGGATACTCATCCCCGAAGTTTACTGAGCACTTGGTATGTTTCAGGGCCCTTGGTGCTTTGCATGGATTCCTTCTTTAATCTACAATGAAGTCTGTGAGGCGGGCTGTCTTGTTATCCCCATCTAGCAGATGAGGACTCCGAGGTTTGGTACCACGAACGACTTGGTTGGTGGTGGGACCTGATTAGAAGCAAAGGCATGTGAGTTCAGAGCTGTGGCTGGAGTCATATCTCACAGGAACCTCAGTAGCTTCGAGGCACTTACACAAATTTAGGCTAAATTTTTCTGCTTAGAGTGATGGTTTGCTTATCTGGGAGAATACTGTGGCTTAGGCCAATTTTCCAAAGGGAAATCTGTGGATTAATGATTCATTGTTAGAAAGACACAGACTCTGAAGAAAGGCTCCAAAGTCAGGTTGACGGGATCAGCAAATCTCTCCCTCAATGGGACAGATATTGATTGAATTTCTCCCTCGTGCCCAGCCTCGTGGGGCGCTGTGACAGACACAGAAGGAGAAATATATGTTTCATTTTAAAAAAGAATCAACGTAATTTATTTTAGGAGGCAAGATGTTACCTGAAAAGAGATTAAAAATAAAAGATAATTGTTAAGTGATGTGATGCAGTCTGTGAATGCTTTGGGAGAGCAGATGGAAAAGAAAAAGTTACCTAGGGCAGTGAGGGAAGGATGTGTTTTGATCAATTTTGATTCTCGGAGAAGAGGGTAGATTCGATATTCCTGCTGACCACGTGCTGGTGTGCTGCATCCAGAAAACAGAGGGGACAGTTTGGACAGTACTTCCTAGAATGAAGTCAAGCAGCAAACGTTTAGTGAAGATGTTAAGAAAATATTCTCAATGAGGGAAATGCAATCTGTATTTTCGAGATGTGGAAAAGTAGAAACTCCCAGGGTTTTAGTCTTTTGTGCATTTTTAAAATGTGTTAACTTTTCATTTTGAAATAATTTTAGGTGCACAATGAGTTGCAAAACATAGTACAAAGAATTTCCAAAAGATTGAAGTCCCTTAAAATTGTGAAAAATATAGTGCCTTTTGGTGCCCTCCAGTGACCCTTAATCCAAAAGGTTTCCTCTCGGTAGGGGAAGAGCAGTGATGCCAGTTTCTTGACATCAGAGGTGAAATAACTCAAACCCTGGCTTCTTAGGAAAGGCAGGAAGCCTTGTCAGATGCAGCCATTACCTGGCACGTGGCTTGAGGGGTGGGCACGGGTGCTGAGCTGCACACTCTCCCTGGCTGGGCTTATGTCACAGCTAAGATAAAAATCAAACCTCTGCTCAGCGTGTGGCCCGGATTCTTCTTGCCTGTTCCTCGGTGGCCTCTGCCATCCAAACACCTTCTTGTTATAACCACTCATGAATTTAACCAAGTGAGTCCAGACACCACCTTGCTACTCAAAATGTGCATGTCCGGGTATCCTGTTGGAAGTGCAGACCGTCAGGCTGGCTGTACCTCAGACCTGCTGGGTCAGGCTCTGCCTTGTAACCTGATTCTCAGGTGATTCCTAGATAATTCCTATGCAAATCAGTTTGGGAAGGACCGTTCTAAAGAAAAAGCAGAAACAAAACAAAACAAATTTAAACAAAACCCAACAAACAAATCCTCTTGCAATATTTTCCGTTGCAGCTTATGACTTCCTTATATTTATACCTCGTTGCCAAAGTGTTACTCCACGAAACATTCACATTTCTATCAAAAAGATATCGGTTTATCTCAGGAAGTTGCAATATTTCCCCATATGTGCTACGCAATCTTTCAGTGAGTTTGCTCCTCGCTGTAAGAAGAATGCTTACTTCTTGGTTTTAGGCGTGACAATGGTACAAACAGACTGCCATTCAATAGAAATTGTGGCGCTTTTCTCCTGTGAATTTCTTCATCAGGCTACTCAACCTATATGATTATGGAAGGGAATCCTTTTTTTGATTATTTAAATGCGAGTCTTTTAGAAAAAGAGGTAAGGGATATAGGCTATCTGGGTTCTGGCTCTAATATCTGAATAGATAACCTCTGCCACTTTGGGTAGTAAAATAATAATAAATAAAAACCACTATTACTGTTAATTAGTCAGTGCTTACTAGTGCCAGGCACTGTGATAAAATAGCAACAATAGTAACCATTGTTTATTGACCATTTTATCATGTATAAAGTAATATGCAAGGGTTTTATTTTATATAACCTTCCTCAATAATTCTGAAAGGGTTGGTATCATTATCCCCATTTTACAGTTGAGGAAGTTAAGGCTTTGTGAGATAAAGAAATTTGCCCATGACCCACACTCAGTAAGGAACTCCCGGTCAATGCATAGTCTGTCACCTGGAGTTCTTTATCATTCTGCTAAACACTTAACTTCTCTGGGCTCAGTTAACACATATATATGGAATCTAAGGGAAAAAAAAAAAAAAAAGGTCATGAAGAACCTAGGGGTAAGACGGGAATAAAGACACAGACCTACTAGAGAATGGACTTGAGGACGTTGGGGAGGGGGAAGGGTAAGTTGTGACAAAGCGAGAGAGTGGCATGGACATATATACACTACCAAACGTAAAATAGATAGCTAGTGGGAAGCAGCCGCATGGCACAGGGAGATCAGCTCGGTGCTTTGTGACCACCTAGAGGGGTGGGATAGGGAGGGTGGGAGGGAGCGAGACGCAAGAGGGAAGAGATATGGGAACATATGTATATGTATAAATGATTCACTTTGTTATAAAGCAGAAACTAACACACCATTGTGAAGCAATTATACTCCAATAAAGATGTTAAAAAAATTAAAAAAGAAAAAAAGAAAATGGGCAGATTTCATGAGATTTTTCCAATTCCCAAATTCATTGACTTTACAAAATCCCTCTTTATGTAAGTATGCCAGGAAGCTGTTTAGCAGTATGCTGGGAAATTTGAAACTTACAGTTTAGGCAATAGAACAAATGAAACCTCACTGTGCAAAATGACCACCAGACATAGTGCAAGAGTTGCTCGCTGGATTTGAGAGAGTTCAGGCAGCTGGTGTGCCTTAGTTCAATGTTAAAGGGCATTATTAAAACTCTCCCCGCACCGTTCATTCTCTCAATAGCTATCTCTATATTTAGGGCATCTCTCAGTTTTGTTGAGAGCTTCTTAAGACCCAGAACCATATCTAAATTCTAGATTATATCTGACATAACTCCACACACTGTGAGTTGAAAAGTAACTCTTTACACTTCTAGGCTCCTTAAGGATTTCTTTGGCAGCCACCATGGGGTAAGAGTTGACATTTAGCTTGCTGGTCTTCTCTGGGTTCGACGTGGCCAAGAATCTCATATACCATGACCTCTGCTATAGCCACCCTCGTGAAGCCAAGATGCTTCACATCATCCCTCCAGCTTGCTCTTTTTTGTTTCTAGTTTCCTAGTAAGAAAATAATTCCAATTTTTTATACTACAACTTTAATTTTATTAATGTATTATTGTTAATTTTACTATTAGTATTATTATTACTATTTAAAACTCGAGCAATCATGCTTTTATATCTATATTACAAAAGCCCAAGCTTTTAGTATGGTAGTCTGCCCTAAAGGATCTTTCAATTTCATCTCCCGTTTTCCCCACAATCTATTTGCTTACTGGATTATTCCCTGTTCTCTAATCTACTGTTTTCTCGCTTCTGAATCTTTGTGCATACCTCTAGCTACACATTTTTCAAGGCCCATTTCAGCGCCACCTTCTCTTGAAGTTTTCCCTTGGCATCCTTCCGTAAGTCATTTCTTCATCTTTTATGTACCCATAATACATTACCTACACCAGGGTTTCTCAAACTTTAATGTGCATATGAACCACGTGGAGTGGGACCTGAGCTCTGTAGTTCTACCAGCTCCCAAGCGCTGTCCATGCTGCTGGTCTGCGAGGACCCCACTGTTGAGTAGCAAGGTCATCACTTTTCTCATCTCATCAACTAGAAAAATAACTATGGAAAGAAGAAAAGTGAGTTATTCTCACTTTTGGAATTACCATAGGACCTAATACAGGGCTGAGCAGCTCTTCAATACCAGCTAGCTAGATAAAAACCCCAATTTTTTATTTAGTTATTTATGGAGTGCCTACTATGTGCGTGGCCCTGGAGTACGTCTGAAGGACAATGGTGGTTATTTGCTGAATTTCATGGTTCGATAGAGGATCTGAGGAATGGCATTTGAAGACGAGGCTGCGGCCACTTCTACTGGCAAACAGCTGATTGAATGTTACCTTTAGTTTTCCAAAAGATGTTCCCACATTAGAAAGAACAGAGCATTCGCTTCTGAAAAGTTTCAGAGGCTAGGATTGACACTGTGCTCATAAAATTCCTGGACAGGTTTTAATGTGTTCCCTTGATGTTTATGACAGAGAGCACCATTCTGCCCAGCGTTGACAGCGCCATTCCAGCATAGTGATGAAGAGGGATTTGTTTTCAGGAGGAGGAAACATAAAATAGTCTACGAGGCACTCTTATCCCCTGATTGTTATGGTTCAGTATTTTAAAACCATTTTATATTCTTTGTCTCTTTCAGGAGATATTAGTGAGTGACTCGTAATATTACAATAACAAGAGTCCATTTTTAGTATTCTAAGGAAGGTTAGTTGAGCTGTGCCAATTCATACAGAACCTGAAAGCGTGATGCTTAATTAGGAGATGAGAGTTTTCAGAGAAATAGGAGATGGATATGAGTCATTTTCAAGCCTCTATTCAAGTAAGAGTTGGGGGATTGAGTTTAAGACCCAGAAGCCAACAGCACGTGGATCAGAACATGGCCTCTATGGGTGGGCGCCGGCCCCTTGAAATAAGAAGGAATGTTTATTACGGTCGTGTTGGAATAGTCAAGAAAATGAGGTTCTTACAGAGTTAGGAATGAGAGAGAGAAACCATCTTCAATTCTGTTTACCAGTTTATTTTCTACTTACGGTAACCGCAGGGTTTCCATGGGGGAGTGAGGATTGTTCAGCTATCTAAAGCTGCTTACATTTGAGTTCTTGGAGAACAGGACTCGGTAGCTTTTGTTACACTGCCAGGTCAAGGGAGAGATCTAAAATGATTTGCAAACTACAAATGGACTACTCGAGAGAATGAGAAAGAAGATACTGGAAGACAGTAGACTCGTCAGTGGGGTATGTCTGTTAGTTTAGAGAAAAGTATGATCGTGCTTGCAGTTAACATTAAAGAAATCTGACCTTGGGGCTGCATACGGACACACGTCCTCACAGGTGATGTCCCTTTTTTTTTGTCCCAGAGATATCTTCACTGTCTCGGATAAACTCAAGCACTGAGACATAACCCTTCACCTACTAACTCTTCACGTACAGGTCTTTCCTTCATTTAGTCGACAGGAGTATTGCGCGTCTATGATGTGCCAGCCAAAGACACACAGTCCCTACTCTCTAGCAACTCATGATTCAGGAGCAGAAACTGAGATGCAGGAAGTACTCTGAACTTTGGTCGGAACCTTGTGAAAGTGAATCCCATGCTGGAGGACCGAGAATGTCTATCTAACTGACAAGAAGTTTTAGGGAAAGCTCCCTGAAAGAGGTAACACTCAGTCTGAATCTTTAAAAACAGATTTACATGTCATTTGGAAAGAAGAAATTCAAACTCTTTCCACTGCACATGAAAGGTGTTGCCTCGGTGACATGGGTGACACTGTTGTCTTTAGTTTGGCAAAGGTGCTGTCATTCGGAGAAAGTGTCCTTTGAATGGCTAGTCCTATTGGAAACCGAATTCTTTTTCTCCTGCATTCCAGTCCAACTGGCAAAGAGGAAAAAAATGCATCATCTATATTTTCTGTGACAGCTTTATTGCACTTTTGTATTCCCTGCGTGCAGGCTTCATATGTTATAGCCATAATTCTTGACCTATAGGCTAACACAAAGATGAGAGGGCAAGGTCAATTTTAAATCACGATGGGTTTGTTGGTGGCACTATAATTCTGGCTTCTCTCTTATGGAAGGAAGTTTGTCAATATGTATTCAAATATAGAATGTACACTGTACATATTCTTTGTCCCCAAAATACCACTTTTGTCATTTAATGGGAGTAGGAAATATTTTAGGAACTTTTATAATGACAAGGAATTGGGAACAAATAAATTTTACGGTAATAAGAGGCTCATTAAGAAAAGGATGATGCATACATACAATAGAATCCTCGACAGCTGTATACTTTGGGATGTACGACTATATTTATTGACACGGAAAACTATCCATAACATCATGCAAATGTCAGTGAACAAAGCAGTTTGCAAAACAGCATGTAGAGAATAATATCGTGAAGGTAAAATTCTGATCATGTGTATATGTGTATGGACACATTAAAAAATACCCAGCAGAATGTTGAATAGAGTATCAGTACAATTATCTCCAGATGGTAGAATTTCAGGTGATTTTGACATTCGTGATAGACTTTTCTGTATTTTTCTTGTAAGTTTTTCAATAAATATTTATATTTTGGCAAAAATTATTTTCAAAAGAAAACATTTTGAAGTGTGGTTTATGGGGTTCTTTACCTAAAGGCATAGTCTTTCTTTGAAGAGCATATAACCCCAATGAAAAACCCTTAAGTGATGGCACAGTTATCACCTAGACATGCAGCCAAGCAGGGGCAGAGTTGGTAGGAACTGGATTCAGCTTCCACTAAGCCTGGTCTCTGGGATTCCCTGCTCTTCTGCTGCCTTGGCCTGAAACACCCCTCCAAGTCCCCCCCTCCCTTCCTTCTGTGTATCACCCTCCCCGCCCCTGGAGAGACCTGGATGGAAGGAAGTATCAGCCTGTAGATCCTGGCCTGGGTCCTGGGCTTGTTCAGGGCAGGAGTCTCCAGGGGCGGTCATGTGTTTTAGGAAGAATCGAGATCTCCCCAGAGTCCCAAAGGCTTTACTGGATGTGAGATGCCCACGGAAACCAAACCGCTACCTGTTTTTCCCTCTGCACGGTTTGCCCATTTTTATCCTGAAAGTCCAGGGTGGTGAGGATACACAGGAGAGGTGGCTGGTGGGCTAGTGTCAGTCTCAGCTTGGCCCGAGTCTTCGCCCCACCCCCGTAAAAAATGGGGCTTAAATGAGTTCAGGTGTTTGTAAAAATTTTTGTAACTTACACTCTCACATTCAACAGTTATTTGCCTGCCAGCTGCCTATCAACACTGGCCTAGGATCTAGGGATTCGGAGTGAAGAAATGCACTAAACTTTGTCCTCGACAGACTTAACTTCTAATGGGGTAGGAGTCGGGGACACAAGAAAGAAGCAGCTGAGTGTCAGACCAGGAGCAGGAAGCTGCTGTTTACACGAGGTGGTTGAAAGGCTTCTGGATGAGGCGACATTGAATGGCTAGTGAATAAAGGGAAAGAGTTCTCACTTAGGGATCACGAAACAAACCTATTACTTCCAGTGAATCTCCATCCAGATCTGCAATCTATTCAGAGTCTCTGATTGGAGAATCGAATACATTTACTTCTGATCTCTTACATGTTCAGTCTTGTGAGACCAATTTATTTGTTCTTTCATTCTTTCATTCATTCACTAATTGAAAAAAAAAATTCTCTGATACCCCTCAGTCTGTCTTACATTCTGGAGATACAAAGATGAAAAAAGCATAGTGTCTGCCTTCAGGTAGCTCTGAGTTGAGTGGGAGAGGCGGGTAGAAACAGGCATTTATAAAACAGTATGTTGTGCGCAGTGAGGGAAACACACATGGGGAACACAGAGAAGGGACAGCCAGCCCAGGCTGGGATGAACAGCAGTTCAAGAAGGATCCCTGGTGGCTAAAACTTCTGAGATGAATCTAAAAGCTTCAGGAGAAAGGGTTAGTCAGTCCTGAGGAGCAGGGGGGTAGCAAGGCGTTTCTAACAGAGGTGATCGGGGAAGAAGGGCAGGGACGTGAGAAATAACACAGGGAAAACAACAGAGTTCTAGTTAGAGGAGTGGAGACATCAGTGCGGTGGTGAGGAATGGAGCTACAGTGGGTCCTGGAGGCTGGGGTGGACCACTTGGGTCCTGGAGGTTGGGGAGGACCACTTGGGTCCTGGAGGCCGGGGAGGACCACTTGGGTTCTGGAGGTCATGGAGGACCACTTGGGTCCTGGAGGCCGGGGAGGACCACTTGGGTCCTAGAGGTCAGGGAGGACCACTTGGGTCCTGGAGAGTGGGGAGGACCACTTGGATCCTGGAGACCTGGGAGGACCACTTGGGTCCTGGAGGTCAGGGAGGACCACTTGGATCCTGGAGGTCAGGGAGGACCACTTGGGTCCTGGAGGCCGGGGAGGACCACTTGGGTTCTGGAGGTCATGGAGGACCACTTGGGCCCTGGAGGTCAGGCAGGACCACTTGGGTCCTGGAGGCCGGGGAGGACCACTTGGGTCCTGGAGACCTGGGAGGACCACTTGGGTCCTGGAGGTCAGGGAGGACCACTTGGGTCCTGGAGGCCGGGGAGGACCACTTGGGTCCTAGAGGTCAGGGAGGACCACTTGGGTCCTGGAGAGTGGGGAGGACCACTTGGGTCCTGGAGACCTGGGAGGACCACTTGGGTCCTGGAGGTCAGGGAGGACCACTTGGGTCCTGGAGGCCAGGGAGGACCACAGCTGGGAGCCCAGCTGCCTCTTAAGCACAAACTCACTGAGGACAACTTTAGTCTGCTGCTCCGGCACTGCTGGTCCCATTCAAGGAAATGAACGCAGTTCTTCACGGCTCTCTGTTACCAGGGGTTCAAACCATTTCTGCATTCAGACAAGCCTCCGGATGCCTCTAGGCTGGGGAGTAAATCTGAACTCACACAGTTGTTTTGTGTTTAGGCATAAATGTTTATAATGCCAAGACAAAAAAGTCTGTCCAGCCGATGTCCAAATAGCTGTCATGTGGGAGGGAATTCTCCTCGGCCAACACGTCAAAAAACTTTTTTTTTTTACCCAAACAGTTTTTCTGAAAGGGTTTACATCTACAGCAGCTGGTCTGTGTCACCAGCTACAAGTGGAAACAGGGTGGGTTCTTTTTTTCTTTCTCCAGAGAATAATGAAGCGGTCATCCATTTCTGTCCCAGAGTTATTTCCTGAGATGAGAACCCTTGAGTGCCCTGGCAACTCCCTCTTTCCAGCTTCCTCCACGGGCAAAGGACTTTTCCCCAAGGGGAGCGTCAGTCACAGAGCATGAAGCTTCGAGGATTCAGCCCAGCTCAGGATGCACCATATGTGGGCTCACGGGCTTCCTCACTCGCTCTGTCCATCAGGAAGAGAAAACACATTTCCCCTAAACCTTTTTCCCAGCTCCAAGGAGAGTTGTAAGGAGGAGGAACGTTGCTCTTGGTTGCCTCTGAGCTGGGCTTCAGGACAAGGCTGCTGATTCCAAAAGTGCTTTCTTTTACAAAGGTGTAAGTCTAACAGGAATTCAGACGGGTAAAGGTCTTCTGCTGCTCCCGAGAGTCTAGGGAGGATCCACAGGGCCACGTGGTCACACCTCGCACTGTGCAGTCTTCCGTGGTTTCCTGTTCCCCAGCCTCTGGGAAAACGGACTGCTTATTTTCTTCCATATTGTTGGTAACCTCCTCACCACCTTGTATTTTAGTTCTGTGGGAGCCCGTCTTCCCCACTGCCTGCAGATGGAGATCTGTCTGTCTCAGCTTTGTCCCGGATCTGATAGAACGTAAGGTCCAAGAGGTGAGGGGTCTTAGTTTACCTGTGTATCTCCAGCACCAGGGTAATTATTTACTGAATGATTAACAAGTTCCTGGCAAAGGAAGCCTTTGACGTGCCTGTTGAATAAATAATTGGGGTCTGTGATGACTCAGGGGGCCCGGGGGGGGGCTTTTTTAGAGGAAATTGGAGGGCTGGATGGGTTGCGCAAAGCAGCACTGCCACACCTGGACATTTCCCAAAGGTTTAGGTTGCCCTGTGGGTCCCCGGAGGGATGAGCAACTTTTCCCTACAGAATCAGATCTTGGTTATGCCGTTCTCAGTATGACACAATCTATGTTGTCAACTTTGAAGTCTCATCTCTGAGTAGATCCAAAACTGTGAAGTGCAGGTGGATGGGTGAATGATGACTCATTAGGACTTTAAAATTTGAATTTAAGACCAAAAGCAGCAACGCTTCTGTACAATATATGGGCGGTGTCCACACTGACCTGTGGTAGGCTTCTTCTTACTCCAGGCCCTCTACCCAGTGCGGGGTCTGATACTTGGTAGCTGCTTACTATTTTTAGAAAGAAGCACTGAAGAGGGGACCACAGCTCCAGATGGGAACAGTGTCCTTGGACTAGAGACTTTGATCTTTTTCTACTCTTCCGCTTTGCCACCTGGGAATTCTTCCTAAGGGCCATTTTTGGCAAGCAAGTCCCTGAAAACCTAGAAAACAACATCTTGAGAAACATAGGTACCCCTAGCTATTTTACTTTTATTTATTTATTTATTTATTTATTTATTTATTTATTTTTTGGACCTCTCACTGTTGTGGCCTCTCCCGCTGTGGAGCACAGGCTCTGGATGCGCAGGCTCAGGGGCCATGGCTCACAGGCCCAGCCGCTCCGCAGCATGTGGGATCCTCCCGGACCGGGGCACGAACCTGTGTCCCCTGCATCTGCAGGCAGACACTCAACCACTGCGCCACCGGGGAAGCCCTATTTTACTTTTAAAAAATTAATATTAATTTGACTGCTTCTACTTTGGGGAGAAAAGACGTCATAAAAAGGTACCATTTTAGTTAAAAACAATAAGCACAGCTCTGGGATAATTTACGTCTTCAGAAGATTTTTAACTTACTTCTCAACTGTATGATATTAGTTGCTATGTGATGGTAGCCCTTAGTCAGTATAACTTTGTAGCGCAGAACTTTAATTATGTTATTTATTTATTTTTGAAGTCTAGCTTTTTTTTTTTTTCCTCCTTGGCCACACCGCGTGGCATGTGGCATCTTAGTTCCCCAACCAGGGATCAAACCTGTGCCCACTGCAGTGGAAGCGCAGAGTCCTAACCACTGGACCACCAGGGAAGTCCCTTAACTATGTTATTTAAATACATTTCATATGAGAGAAGATATATACGCTCATTGGCTGTCAAGCTGTATCAAGATGGTGAACAAAGTTGTAAATTGAACGTAAGACATAGCGTATTCTTTATATTTCTTGAAATGGGGTCAGTGGCTTTAATTATTCCCAAGAATAAAGGAAAAGGACAGACAAATACAAAGTGGAAAGTAGCTAAGTGGAAACTCAAATGCACTCCCTAACAATAGGAATTTGGCCTCTGAATGACATACCTAGGAATTTAATCTTCTAAATCATTCAAGAAAGACATTTTTTTAGTGTGTAATATTGAACTTATGAAAGTGTGTAAACGAGTGTACTTTAGAGAGCGTTTGGCTCAACAGAAATGTTTGTATATGAACGATTTTCCTGATGACCGACAGCTCACTGGAAAGTCCCTTACGCTAGAACATTCCTCAAACGTGATGGCTGTTCAGACTTTGAATGGAGATAGCAGCTCTCAACAAGACATTTAATTAGCCCTTCTCCTTTTTTCAAGATGGATAATATTCACTCCCCTTTTCGGGTCTTCTCTCTGTTTATCTGTCTCAGGGTCCTGGTTGACATGCCTCCTCCATGGAGGTTTTCCATTACTCTTTTCTCCAATCCTTTCTCTATTCCGTCCTTCATCAGTTGATAAATGCCACACTTCGTATGGAGGGCCAGACCTGGTTGGGGTGGAGGGAGGGAGATACAGGAATGGAAATGTTTTTTAAAAAGACACACAAGACCCATTCCTGCCCAGAAACCCCCTAAAGGGTCTTTTTATGGACTCTGACTGCTTACTGTCTGCAGCAGCCATCACCACCCAGGCTACCTTGCAGTCAGGGGACTGGCTCTGTCTGGGGTCTGCCTTACTCTCTGTTGGCCACTTTATTTTTCTACGTTTTAATTTCTTTCTCTGTAATACAAAGAAGTGAACGCCATGGTTCCTAAGGAGACCTGCTCCGAGCCCTCCTTTGGTTGCTGGTCCACACATGTTCTGCACCCAGTGGCTCAGTGAATGCTTTTTCCCACACAGGTGCTGACAGCGTGATGAGCTACTTTGTGGAGTCTGCAGTCAGTGGCCCTGCCCCCTACTCAGCGGTGCGACCTGCAGCAGTGGTAAGTGGGACCCCTTCCCTGCCCTCCCCCTGCCCACCGTGCCGTCCCCTCTCCTCCCTCGGTTCTGCTTTCTGATCTCTCCTAGACAGAAGCAGCTGGGGACCCAACTCCACGGTTGGAATGAGCTTTGAGTTTTTTGGAGGGGCTACATTGTGAGATTATCTGTCGTTTTATCGCCATATAAAGTAAAACATCCAAGACTGATAGATTTACTGAAAGATTTTTGTGTTGCAGAGAATATGACTCAAACATGAGTAACGGTTAAAGCCAGGTGATTTTTCACAGCTCAGTTCATTTGGTGAAGATTTTTCACACATTGAGGTACCTTAGACCTATTCTTAGCATAATTGAACTTATTTTTCTTCTCATACATAAAAGCTAAAATATACAAGCTTTCTAATAACAGAATTTGAAACTGGAAATAAAATACAACAACAAATTAGTAGGAAAAATTCCTGAGTCCTAGAATAAGAGGGGTAAAAGGAACTTTAAAATTGGACTAAAGGTTTTTTGCTCTTAGGGAAGAAGGCTTTCACACAAGCTATGTGCTGATCAGTTGAAATATTCGGCTAAATTTCTTATAAATTTACTGTGTGAGAGATCCCGTAATGCTGTCATTCATCGATTCCAATGTTAAGTGAACTTTTAATATTAGCATTGAATCATTAACTATTGATTCTAAATTCTGCATGTTTTTGTATAAAGATAGCCATCATAAATGTTGACCTTTTGTTACTTAATCTGGATATGGACAGATAAGTTTACTGTTAACTCTTCCAAATACGTTTATGGGTCTATATAGACTCCAGTCTACCAGAGCTCTTTTTTGACTGCAGGCTTTGTCCAGTCTGAGGTTCTGCAGAATTTTTAACTGGTACCCTTCAGTTTGCCATGACCTCTCGCTGTAATTGTATATCAAAAGATCTGATGTGTTTGAAAATTATTTTCTGTAGTATTGAAAAAATAATTACTTAAAAAGGTATTTTATGTTCAAGGAATGATTAACACGTCTTCCTTCACTGGCTCTTCTGTAATACATATTTCTTCTTTTTTAAGTGGCTTCTGTTTTCATATAAACGCCATTCGCTATTAAAAAATTAGAATCAGGAAAACGTTTAGAGTACAATTTACTTCAGAAATATGTGTAAAACACACACACACAGAACAAGTCCAGACCAAAAGTTATTCCATTCTGCTTAGAAATTGCCAAGAGGCTTGCTAGGGTCCATAGGGCTGGAGGCATTGCCAGGGAAAGGCTCCTTCTGCTTCTCACACAAAGGTTATCGTCTAAGGTCAGCACAAATGACACTAAAGTTTTCTTAAAGGTGATTTTGTAGAGATTTGTTAAAGTAAACAGGGATATTGTGATTTCAGGGCAAAATGTGTCATTGACTTGGAAAGGTAGATTTAAAAGCCATCCTATGCATATACACCGAGAAAACCATAATTCAAAAAGAGTCATGTTCATTGCAGCTCTATTTACACTAGCCAGGACATGGAAACAACCTAACTGTCCATCGACAGACGAATGGATAAAGAAGATGTGGTACATATATACCACGGAATACTACTCAGCCATGAAAAGAAACGAAATTGAGTTATCTTTAGTGAGGTGGATGGACCTAGAGTCTGTCCTACAGAGTGAAGTCAGTCAGAAAGGGAAAAACGAATACCGTATGCTAACACATATATATGGACTCTAAAAAAAATGATTCTGATGAACCTAGGGGCAGGACAGGAATTAAAAAAAAAAATGCCAGCCTAATTCTTTTTGCCCGTATTGTAATCCAATTAAAAAAGTTCAATAACATGTCGGAAAAAGTGATGCCATGTGAATTTGCATTTATTTTATTTTAGGCACTGAAATAAATTTTATTACACGTATACACATTGCAGGTATAATATTAAGTTATCCTAGACAGCGCATCTGGAAATTGTATGAGATTTAGAAAAAAACCAAGAACAACTCTTAAGTGTGTATTTTCAACTGAAGACCCCAGCCCTGGCTGAATACCCTGGATATTTTTAAGGCCTTTTGAATGGTTTCCACTGGTTTCACAACAAAGAACCCATTTATCCCCAAACCCAGCAGCCATACCTGAAAAACGTTATCAGCACGTGGGATCCTTTTCACTCCCATATTTCAGAGTTGCTTGGGTAATAGCAGAAAGTTACGTGGGAGAACTTCTATGTCATTGTTCTAGCACTTTCACTCATAACTTCTCTGTGGGCCTCAGTTTCTCCATCACTGGAACTGGTTAGGCAAACTTTCAGAACCATAGAACATGAAGAAAAGTCCTCTGACTTCTTCACTGACGTCCTTTTTAATTTAAAAAAAAAAAAAAGGTAAATAGGGCTTCCCTGGTGGCGCAGTGGTTGAGAGTCTGCCTGCTGATACAGGGGACACGGGTTTGTGCCCCGGTCCGGGAAGATCCCACGTGCCGCGGAGCGGCTGGGCCCGTGAGCCATGACCGCTGAGCCTGTGCGTCCGGAGGAGCCTGTGCTCCTCGATGGGAGAGGCCACAGCAGTGAGAGGCCCGCGTACCGCAAAAAAAAAAAAAAAAAAAGGTAAATAAAATTGATGAGTACAACCTCAAGTTCAATGAGCCAGCTCCTACAGACAACCTCCATCCAACTTTAGGCTGGGCTGTAATAGCAGTCAAAGAATTTGTACATTGTCTACAGAATATAACTTTGGGACATTGGCATATGAGAGAAACTAGCAAACCTCACACTCTCAATCCCAATCTAAGATTTCGCAGAGGAGTGAGTACAGCTTCACTGACTTTCCCAGACAAGAGCTTTAACGTCCCAGGCACCTGAGTCTTCTCAGTTCTGTTGGAGCCTCACTGTCTGGAGCTCAACCAGGGGTGCTTAATCTGATCATTCAGGTCCTCCTGCCCTGCGCTCTGGTCTCTGGGTTAGTTAGCCTGGGCCACCAAGAAGAGAAACTGTCCCAGGCATGGGAAGTTTGAGGGTGAAAGGAAAACCATAAGGACAGTGGGTTTTTAATCTGGGGCTGATTTTTTAAAACATCTTTATTGGAGTATAATTGCTTTACAATCTGGGGGTGATTTTGTCCCCAGGGGATATTTGGTGATATTTTTGCTTGCCAGAACTTGACGGGCACGGGTGCTCCTGGCCAGAGGGTAGAGGCCAGGGATGCAGCTCAGCATCCCGCACCGCACCGTCCAGTTCCCCATGACAAAGAATTGTCCAGCCTCAAATGTCAGTAGTGCCGAGGTTGAGAAGCCCTGCCCTAGAATACACACAAGATCAGGTTTGAAGGTGGGGTGGTACTGTGTGTATTTACTTGTAATTATTGCGTTAGAAAGGGAAATCTTAAAAAAGAAAAGAAAAGTGAGACTGTATCCATGTTATGAGGGGTTCTGCTAAGCAGGCTGCTTTAGTTGTCCAAGAAACAATCTTCTAAACTAGGACACGAATATTTTCCAGGCTCTGAAGACTGCTAAATCTCAGGGTCCTTATCTGTGTGTTGGAGGTAGCATTAGCATGATTTGATCATTTGCCGTACCAGGGGAAGCCTTAAAAGAATCACAGCAACAGTTGTCAAATTCGTCCCATACTTCGGGTACTGGCCATTGTACACAGAACTCACATTATCTGCCTCGAGACCCCTTTGTCAAAAGCAGGACACAAGTTCTCTCCCTTGTAAGGTCAACCTCTCGGGAGACCTTCATGAAAGAAGTGATATCACAGCTGGGGTGGTAGGGAAATGACACTTCTGGAAGTTGTCTGGCCATTGTGTTGGAGGGGGTGACGTTTTCAGGTACTTATATGGGTTGTGTGTCAGGGACCCTTTCATCCAAGGGGAGGAAGCGCTCCTTCCTGTTATGCTGGCTCAGTGAGCCCGCCGTGAGCCCTGGAAGTCCCTCGAAGCCCTGGTCCTCTCCTGTGTCATCCTCCCCTTCGTGCCGCTGAGTCTGCAGAGCTGGGGGAGGGCCGGTATAGGAGGATGGGCTGCCCCTCATTTTGACCAAACACGTCCTTGTCCTTGGCTACCTCCCCAGCAAGGAGGATGCGGAGGAGGTCCTTGAGGATCGATGGCCCCTGAGCCATGTAAGCTTAGGAAGCACCTTGAACTGTACAGAGGGAAGGAATAGACGACCGCCCACTCACCTGCTCTCAGCGCTCAGGCCTTTGGGAATATAGCGATACGCCGGGCAAGTAACTGTCCAGGGGGCCAGACCACATGGAAGGCTCCGAGCCTTCCATCCTGGGCCAGGCAGCTGTGGGACACAGCCCGGCAAGTACCATGGAAGACACTTAGGCTTTGGAGTCAGAAAGACCTGAGTTAAATTCTGGTCTGTTACTCCTCAGCCATGTGACCTTGGGCACATTACTCCTTCTGAACCTCAATGTCCTCATCTGTAAAATAAGCACAGAGTGTAACTTACCATAGCAGGTCATTGTGATACCAGCCACAAACATGACCTCAGTTAATTCCCTTTCCCTGTGTTTACCATCACTTCTCTATTTTTCTCTGGATTATTTGATCGTGTGAGATGGCCACATACAGGGAGGAGTGGAGATGGTTCCGCTGATTGTCCATACAAGGGTGTTTCCGGAGCAAGATGGGGCTATGGGGGTCAAGATGGAGACATTCTTGTTGAGAAACCTCCTTGCTTCATCAGTACCCTGCACTAGAAATAGCTCCCCTGCCACCAGATCAAAGTTCTCTTGTAATGGGCTGGTGGTTTACAACCCCACTGTGTAAACAGACCTGGTTCTCTTATCTTGAGTAATTGCAGTTTAATTGGGCTTCCTTGGGAAGCAATTCCCTTCTTAGCCAGTGCTGTTCTCACTCTTCACCTCCACCCCACATGCCTTAGGATGTGTTCACAGGGATGTCTGTGCAGTCCCTGCGCTTCTTGGGAATTTGGGAAGGGCTGGTGCTCGTTTCTATGAAGCTTAGCACGCATGCCTTTTCCTTCTCTCTGGGAATCCTGGAGAGCAGTGGATAAGGTATTCCAGATTAGAGAAATGAGAATACAGAAAAAGAAATTTAGAATGTAAATGGAAACTGGAAAAGAAAAATTTTTCTTGTCGCTTGGGGTGGTGATGGCTTTACCTCTGGAGAGGTTGCTGGAACATTATGTTTAAGAAATGATCTATAGCCATAACTCTTAGTGGTAGTCAGAAAATGTGAAGGAAAAAAGAGAGATGTGTCTTTTTCCAGCATCTTAGAAAGTGGGGATTTTCTAAGATACTGGGTTCAGTTAGCACAAACTGGAGGATTTTAGAGCCAGACTATAACCTAGAGGTCATCTCCCAATATCAGGAAATTCAGGTCCTGAGAGGTTAAATTAAGTTGCCTGAGCTTAGGAGTATGATCTGGAATATGGTCCAGATCTCGCGGCTCCTGGTTTAGGAAACTCCTTACCATCAAACGCATCTTGATCATTCTTAAGAAATGTGGAGATGGATAAGAATTTATGACAATTCATGGATTCATATGCTTTATTCATGCTGAATTGAATTTAGGACAAAAAAAAACCCCAGAACTCCATTTTGTAGAGCTCTGAGCAAATCGAAATTCCTGCCCAGTTTTTCCACCATGGGAGGTTCTCCCAATGTCCTATCAGAAGGCTCTGAGTCAGCTTCACCCTCCGTCTCCACACTTGGGATGGATGCCTGGGGCTGGCAAACCGTGGAGTCACTGGGAGTCTGAAGGCTTCCTGCTAAACGAGTGGAAGCTGATGTGTGACACGCATCACACCCCATATCTCTCAGCAAGAGAATGTCAAGTCCAGGCGCCCAGAACTGGGGCAGGTCCCACCGAGTAATGTCTTGAGTGGAGGGGGCTGTGGTCTCAGGCTGGCGTAAGAAGCTGCAGCATCGGTCACTGCCCCCCTCCCCTGCCTTGGTCTGCGGCCCCAGGCCTGGGGGCGTCTCAGGGTGGCCTCAGCTGTGGTCCACGTAGCCCGTGTGGAGGCCAAGCACAGCTTTTCATGGAGAGCAGAATCGCTGTTCCCATCTCTGTTCTCTCTGTGCTTCAGATTCTTTTTTGTCTCAGAAACCTACAGTGGTCTGGCCTGCCCTTTCGCCAAGGCCCAAGCCCATCACTCTTATTGTTTTAAAAAGAATTTCCTGGCCTTGAGTCTAAAATTAAATCGCCCTTTGAGGGTTTCCTATTTTGTCTGTTCCTGCCTCTCCTGTGGCTGCAGCACCCTCGCCCCCTCCCCCTTGGTGGGAGAGCTGAGGGGTGTTTCCGTGTTGCCTCTTTCCTTTCTCGAGGGAGCAGGATGCATGCGCCCCCCTGAAGCAGAGGTGCCCCAGATACAGTTTGCTCCAGACTCCTCCCCAGCGATGCCAAAGCGCTTCTCCGTGAATGTAAAGAGGTGCTGACTGGTCTAGCATCTTCTGAGGATGAGGAAGCCCAGACTCGATGACAGGTCTGCGGAGTCGGTCAGGCCAGCCTGGGAGGGCAACTGCCTGCAATGTGGTGAAAGGTTTTAAGATGAGAAGTTCAGGGAAGAATGAAGACAACTGACATGAAGGTGTTAATGCATTCGAAGGGGACCTTGTATGTCATGAATCTAAATGATGACAACTTCCGGTTCTCTAGGCTTTTTTTTCCACCCTGGGGTGGTTTTTTTTTTTTAAATCGAACGAAGGTTGTCAGTTACAAGGTCAGGAGAAAGAATGTGGATGGATCAGCAGAAAGGAGACTTGCAGTTGGAAAGGAACTTGGTGATCACTGGGGCCAACCTCCTCAGGAAGCAAAGGTTTAAGGAGGTTAAGAGATGGGCTGGAGGCTACGCAGCTCCTTAGGGGCAGAGCAGGACTCAGACCCAGGCTTCCTGATTTCCAGTCTCCTGTCTTCCTACCGGAGGGTATGAACATCTATGCCAGGCCTAGAATGATGCGGAGTTATCCCCGTGGATGGCAAACCCCTGCACTCATCCATCCAGTGTTAACTCAGCTTTGCGTCTGGGCATGTATATTTTTTTAAGCAGCAGGATCTAGAAATATTTATGTGTCTTGTATGTTTACGGCCCGGTACTAAGGCTAAACCCTAAAATTCTGAAGTCGGTTAAAGGAAAGACAGATGCACTCCCACAGAGTTTGTGCTCTGAGTGACACATACACGAGAAGGGTCAGGAAGGGTTTGTGGAGCAAATGCCTGGACATTTAAGGCTGCTTGGCTCAAGACAGAAACGAACTCTTACAGAAATGCCGCCGCCATCAGTTTGCGATGTAGTGTTGAAAAACTACTCCCCTGTTCCCTCTTTTCCAACTGGGGGGGTCTTTGGAGGGGGTGGAGGGAAGGAAGCCTCTGGGCAAAGGCAATGCTGGGAGGTTTGGCAGGGCTGGGAGGTAGGTGAAGAGCAGCCACAGGGAGGGGGCCGCGTGGGTGGGGCGGGGAGACGGAGGTGCCTGGTGGAAGCATCGGAGAGGGGAACCGGCGGGACAGGAGAACAAGGGGGACATAATACCATACATGAAGCCCTGACTGCAGCAGGGGGGCAGTGGTCGGCTGTGGTGGTGACGTCACAGCTGGCTCACGGTGGAGCAGAGACAAGTGTGTGTCCCTCATCCTAGCAGTTTCCAGACTTCAGGGCTTTTATGCTATTTCTTTCCAGGATTGGAAAGCAAAGCATTTAGGCTGCAGGCTCGAGTCCTCTGAAGCCTCTCAGAGGACAAGGACAGCAGTGCTGGTCCCTGGAGATGGAGTGGGGAGGCTCTTCACAGCGTGTGACACAGCAGGGCAGGAATGCGCGCTCTCCTGAGACACCCAGGGGACCCAGGCCCTCCAAGGCTGCGTGGATACCACCCTCCCCTTGGCAGCCGCTTGCTAACCCACACGGTTCTGAAGCTCTGCCCTTGGTGTCTCCCACACCGAGCACGTTTGTGTTTTTCCTCCTGTGCCTTTAACTGGCCCTTCTTTGTTGTTTTGCCCTTACTTTTCCTCCCAACGACAGGCAACTTCATAGATCCATTTTTTCAAAAGTGAAATATAATTGACTTAATATTATATTAATTTCAAGTGAACATAGTGATTCAATATTTTTATACATTACGAAAAGGTCCCCACGATAAGTCTAGTAACTGTCTGTCCCCATACAAACTTATTACAATATTACTGACTATATTCCCTATGCTGTACACTGTAGTCTCATGACTTACTTATCTGATAACTGCTCTGAATCCCCTTCGCTTATTTCACTCATCCCTCCACCCCACCTCCTCTCTGGCCACCACCAGTTTGTTTTCTGCATCTGTGAGTCTGTTTCTGTTTTGTTATTGTTCATTTGTTTTGTTTTTTGGATTCCATATGTAAGTGGAATCATACAGTATTTGTCTTTCTCTGTGTGAGTTATTTCACTCAGCACAATACCCTCTAGGTCCATTCATGTTGTTGCAAATGGCAAGATTCTATTCTTTTTCTTGGCTGAGTAGTATTCCTGTGTGTGTGTGTGTGTGTGTGTGTGTGTGTGTGTGTGTGTGTATCTCATCTTTATCCATTCATCCATCAGTGCGCAGTTAGGTTGCTTCTATATCTTGGCAATTGTAAATAATGCTGCAGTAAACATTGGGGTGCATATCTTTTCAAATCAGTGTTTTTGTTTTCTTTGGGTAAATACCCAGAAATGCAATTGCTGGATGGTGTGGTAGAGCCATTTATGATCCTTTCTCTTTTCTTTCTTTTTTTTGCGGTACGCAGGTCTCTCACCGTTGTGGCCTCTCCTGTTGCGGAGCACAGGCTCCGGACGCGCAGGCTCAGTGGCCATGGCTCACGGGCCCAGCCGCTCCGCGGCATGTGGGATCTTCCCGGACCGGGGCACGAACCCGCATCCCCTGCATCGGCAGGTGGACTCTCAACCACTGCGCCACCAGGGAAACCCTCTCTTTTCTTTTTAACTGCCATTTTCCCTGACTCTATACTTTAACTAGATCCTTTACACTTCTAGATCTAACTGTATCCTTTCCTGTCTTCTCCTGTCATGCTGCCACCTTAGGGACCTCTGCACCAAATTGCTCTGCCATCTTTCCATCTGAACACAACCAAAAGAGAAATATCCTTCCAACCTCCTTACTTACGTACTTAAACTCACCATTTTCACTATCGTAAAAGCAAGCAATCTAAGCATGATCTTGGATCCCCCCTTGCCTTCATCGCCAGTGAGCCATAAAATCATGTTGGCTCTTCCTTTGAAGGGTATCTTACACTTCTTGCTTCCTCTTCACCTCTACATTCATGACCTTAATCCAACTCTTCGTAACTGGCCACTGCTCAGCACTGGCACTGAGGGGAAGCATTCAAATGGGGGCAAAGCCGAAGGGTGGCCCCCAAATGCAGTACTCAAGCTACGTAAATCTTAATGCAATAATTTTGACAATCAAAATGAATGCAAAAATTATTAAAAGAACTAAAAAATTTAAATACAGTAGGGGGACTTCCCTGGTGGCACAGTGGTTAAGAATCCGCCTGACAACACAGGGGACAGGGGTTCAATCCCTGGTCTGGGAGGATCCCTCATGCCGTGGAGCAACTAAGCCCGTGCACCACAATTACTGAGCCTGAGCTCTAGAGCCCACGAGCCACAACTACTGAGCCCATGAGCCACAACTACTGAAGCCCGCGCGCCTAGAGCCCGTGCTCCGCAACAAGAGAAGCCTCCACAGTGAGAAGCCCGCGCACCGCAACGAAGAGTAGCCCCAACGTGCCGCAACTAGAGAAAGCCCGCACGCAGCAGCGAAGACCCAACGCAGCCAAAAATAAATGATTAAAAAAATAAATTAATATAAATAAATACAGTTAGGATCGGTAGTACTGATTTTTCCCTTTACGCCTCAGGCTGTGACCTGGCTCTGCAGGCACCGTGGCTGCCTTGTCATCCTCCTCACCTGATCCTGCTAAGTCCGTCCGACTTAGCGCTATCGAATGGGTCCTTCTAGGACCTCTTGAGTCACCATGTCACTCTTACTAGCTTTAATACAACCTCTAATGCCTTTCTCCTGCAGCCAAATTCTGGTCTGGTGTTTCTGGCCCTCAACACTGTCCCTCCAGCTCTCATTCTTGCTAGCTGCTCTCCATTGCAAGCGTTCTCATTGCCACGAGCACACTTTCCCCTCATGCTTGTCACTTCCAAACAGCAGTCTTTATCTCTCTATATCGCCAAGCCGAGTCTTTCGGATCCTTCCTTACATCGCCATCTACGTTCCTCGGCACCTTTAGGTGTGTCATCTTCTTCTGCTCTCTAGACCTTCATGTTCTAGGCTAAATCTTACCTGACTTTTTGGTTATTACCTTAATCTGCTTCCTCTAGGAAGTCTTACCTGCTGTCCCTCTCCTCCCCCTACACATCGGTACTTAACCCTGTCACATCTTGCTGTAATTTCCTGTTTACTAGTCTGTGCACTGCTGAGGGTAAAGTTCATATATTGCTCATACTGTATTCTTAGCATCTAACATAATAGTTGGCACAGACTAGTTGTGTGATACAGATTTGTTCACAAGTGTCCATTATCATAATCCATCTAGTACTTACCATGGGATGGCAGCCTCCCTGCTTGAGGAATCCGAGCCACACAAGGTTCACGTTGCACAGATACAGAAAAAGACAATCTGAAATCAGGTAGACCTCGACTAGAATTCTATCCCCATTATTTTACTAGCTGTGTGGTCTTTGGAAATTTACTTGCCCTCTGAAAGCCTCAATTTGTTCTTCTGTAAAATGAAGAAAAGAATACCAATCTCGCACAGCTATGGTGAGGATTAAACGTGACCATCTCTCCATCATGCTTAGATCACTGATGGGCATGGGATGGTGTGTGTGCGACGTACGTTAGTTCCTTTCAATAATCCCCTGTGTGTGGGATGAATGAGTGAGGACCCATCAGATGGGTTCCCTAAACTGTGATGGGGGCTAGGAGGGTTGCTTGCATCTCCTGAACTCACCTCCATTCTCCAGCAGCCAGGAAAGGAAGATGTTGAACTTGCTTTGGGTGGTGCCCTTGTCAAGCATGGAGGTGGGTGCTTTGCTTCCCAGATTTCTGACTTGTTAATAAGCAGCTTCTTTCTCCTCAGCTGAGGTTTCATAATGAATTGGAACTGGCTCTGTGGTTCTCTTGAGTAAAAATGTCATTTTCATACTCTGTGAAATAGGTATTCAGTCAGTTTGTGAAATGTCTAATAAACAGGCAGGTGTCTAGGTGACAAGGGTCATGATGCTTCCCGGAGCATCTGTGAGCAAAGATGTTCGTGGCTCATGGTAAGCTTGGTGCGTTATCTCCTTCTCATTCTTAGAAATAGGTTCCCCTGGCACCACTGAGGACAGCTAAGGAGGAAATATGTCTTAAAAATTGACTTCCCTGTATAAAATAATAAGTGAACCCTCCCTGACAACAGAGAGCCTGCTGTGGGAGCTGGAGAGACTCCACAAAAAATGCCAATCACGAAACTCAAGGAGATGCTATACGTGGTTGTTGGTCAAAGCTGTGTGCTGACTCGCTGTATGGCCACGTGGTCATCACCTGGGTCTGGAACCTCATTGCTTTATCCCTAACCCACCACTTACTCCCACCCTCTATCTCCCCTCTACAGCGCTCTCAGATCATTTTCCTTCAACACCTCTTTGCGAATCATGCCTCACCTTCAGTGACCTTTCCTTAGCAGAGAAAGCCTCAACTTTTTCACCTGAATTCAAGTTCTCCTCTTGTCCCCACCATCCTAGCAGGGCCTGCACCAAACCACCCACCACCTGTCTACAAGGATCCTACTGGTACCACCTACTGCCTTCTTACAAGGACTTTGCGGTTTAGGCAAACCATGCACACACTGCTCCCAAAGAAGACAGGGCCAGGTCACTTAGAGTGCTCCTTTATGCCATTTAAATACAAAATTTCCTCGCTCGATACCCTATTCCTACAACTCTGATACTTGACACTGAATTTTGAGCAATACTCTATATGAAAAAATGGGGATAGACATTGAGAGCACAGAGCTCATCTAGGAAACGTGCTTGGAATTGATTCTGCTGCAAAGAATCTATATCGGGGATCCAAAAAGAAAATCTTAATGTAGCTGCTTCAGGAGCTTACAGTATTAAAATACAATGTCAGCAATATGGTTTTATGCCAGAATTAAGGAAACGTTTTCTGACCGGAGCTCAGCTGAGCGTTCTTTCTGATGTTTTCCCTACATCTCGGTCCCAAACACAAACGGCAGGACTGCCATTGCTCTGTTTGTATTCTTGTGGCTCTCACCAGGGCCTCCTGGTAGCGGAAGCCAAGGACATTAGCCTTTGATAGACAAGAACTCAATGTGACTCCGTTCGGTCCTCAGGGTTTTATTCCATTCTCAGCACCTTTAACCCACCTGAAAGAGGAACAGCCCCGAAGTAAACTTCATCCAGCCGTAGTCTGAATGATTTTATGAATATTACGAAAAATATCACGTAAATTAAGGTGCACAAAACCTCCTTCTACATTTTGGTCTTGACTGCCATTTTTCTCTGTGTCGATGTACCCTCTTATGCTATTTTTACTGAGCTTAAGCTAATGGATGATTGCAAAATGGGGAAGAGAGTGTAGACAGTGAATGATTGAATCTAACGTAATAGGGCTGCCGCTCAAGGGGAGAGAGGATGTAAGAGGTTCTCCAATTAGAGGCTCTGACTGCGGGTTAGCAAGCTACTCTTCAGGGATGAGAATTCCACCTGAGCTACTCTTCAGGGATGAGAATGTAACGCCTGAGGGGTTACATTTATTAATTAGCACCTTAACGTTGATAGTTTTAATCACATCAGATTCTAGCAAAGTTCCGTTTTCTTAACTGGGGTCTTTATGGAGGTGGAGGGGCCAAACAGAAGAGAGAAAGAATAAAAAAGAAGAAAAGAAAGTTGAGGGTAGGCCAGTGTAGCCTAGACTCCTATTCTTAGGAAATCTTCTTTCCATGAATTTGCTCCTTCTTTTGTGTTTTAATTGTTAACCTTCTTGCTTAATCCCAGGAATGTTAAGGGTCTTATATTAATACCTACTTTATATTAGGCTCCATGTACACTCCTTATTACATGCATTTAATATAGGAATACATAATTTTATGACATGCATTTCATATTTTGTTTTGCTTTATGTATTATTTTCTTACACATATTATTTCATTCAATCCTCCTACCTTATGGGGTAGGTATTATTATTTCCATCTTATAATTGAGTAAACTGAGGTTTAGATAAAGGAACAGGCCCAGGCCCCCATCAGTAAGTGATGGAGCCAGGATTTGAATCCATGTATATGTGGCTTCAAAGAATAGGGTCTTAAACACTTCAAATCATGGTCTTCCACATAGTGTATTTGTCCTACTTAGAGAGTACTGGGTGGAGAGTATATTTTGTGGATTCTATAAAACTGATAAGAGAGTTGCACAAGTACCCAAATGTTGGGAAAAACTGAGAATTCCAGTCTATCAATCAATATCGTTAAAACCTATGCACATTGATTAACTGAAAAAGGAGTGATTTGTATCATTTAGGTCCATTTTTTGTTTTTCCTTTGGCATTTGTCACTTATTGGCTCTATGATAATGGAATGTCTCGTAAGAATATCCTTTCATGGTATTTTTATAGAGTAAGGTTACATAAAAAAGAAAAAATGCCAGGATTGTGTAAAGATGACCAAGATTCTGCCTTGCTATTAACCATGGGTCCTTATTTGAAAATTAAAAAAATTCTTCAAATGCTTGGGGAAATGGATGAAAATAAATGTGTACATTGTCTAAGTCAGAAACCCTTCCTATTCCCTGTGTCTTTTTTTTTTTTTTGGATGGGAGGTAGTGATCAATAGTTGGTTCTATTCTGTTATCATCTGTGGATGAGTTCTACTTATGGATGATATGAAGTTGCTGTTCCATTAGGGGATCTTAATATATTTCCTTTTTTTCCTGATCGCAGAGGCAGGGACCTCTCAGCTCTTACGAAGATCCTCGAATGGCCTGTGGTCTCCAGTCCACTTATCACCTGCCGAGAGCTTGCTACCCCTTCTGGGATGAGATGGCCACTCAGGAAGTGCCCACTGGTCTTGAACACTGCGGCTCAGGTAGGAACATAAACGGAGGCTGAGACTGAGGATGGAGTTGAAGGACAATGGCAATTGGATGAGGGCTGCATCCTTCATCCTCTGCTGTCACAGCTGCCCTGGCTCATGTGGGTACCAGATGCTATTATTCTATGGAAAGTCCCAGGACTTTTCGGTCACTTTGAGTGACTTTATTCTCCAGTGACAGGAAGACTAAACTCTAGGAACGGGCCCACGCGAGGTTGCTTTAGGTCTTCATTTTGTAAATAGTTCTCTCCACTGTGCCTGTCCCGAGCCTTATCCACTTCAGCCTGGCTGTTGACAAAGGACCTAGAAGGTTTGCAGTCATGAAGTGTGACAGATAGAGTGAACTAGTCAGCCTTCTTACAGGACGTACTTTCTTCCATTCGTCTTCTCTTTCCGTCATCCTCTCCCGCTCTGCCCAGGCCCGCCTGCATCTGTCTTCTTTTCCCTCGTCCCCTTTGTCTCTCTTCAACTCTTCCTCACAGAAGCTCCTCTCGAAATTCCCTTCACTCCTAACCTGCTGGTCATGGTGCTGCCCTCTGGTGAACAGAAGCCACTCTCCCAAGGACTGGAGAAGTTCAAAGTCCTTACTCCATTCTTTTTTGCCAGAGTCACTGTGTTTCTCACAAATTCCATTAGCCCTTGCTTACCTGCCAGCTTTTTTTGGTTTATTTTTAATACAAAATGTAAATCATAAATTTACGGCTTCTGAAATGATTGATTCTGACATTAAGTTCAATGTTTCATGAGATCAGGGTATGATAATATATCCAAGTACCAAAAAGCCAGTGTTTTCTCCCAGGATGAATTCTTAGCATAAGAAATTTCATAACTCTTACAGATTGAAAACATGTAATTCTGATGAAGTACATAGGGGAAAAGCCACTGGAAACTAACTTAAATGCAATTTTGTTTGTTCAGTATCTCTTTACCCTATAAAACTATATGGTAAACTTCTTTTATAATAGTGGAGAAATAAAGAAAATGTTAGTTTTGTTGTCCATACTGTATATTTCACTGAAAATAGACAGACACACAGTGAGATGCTGTAGCGCTTGGTGGAGGTTGAGAAGGATGGGAGTCCGCTTCTCCGGGGCAGAATGAAATCGACTCCTGTGTTCCATATTGTCTTGACTCAATAGCCCTTGATCTTGGAGGTATTCTTTGGTACTACCTTGGATCTCAGACAGGATAACATTTATGCTGCCACTTCCTGCCTGGCATCTCATTTCCCCCAGGCATAAATACAATGGTCTCGGCTATTTACCCATTTCATGAGGCGGCAGAGAGGATATTGTAGCTGCTCACAGGTTAGACTTAAGGACTTAAAATTTTAACAGATGAAAAGGCTGATCCTTTAAAATTCTAAACAGAATATAGATTTTGTTTGTATAAGCATGAATCCTGTTCATGCCACTAGGCTTTCTTTTTTTAATCAATAATTATCTTCTCTTCTTTTATTTATTTTTTGACATCTTTATTGGAGAGTATTTGCTTTACAATGGTGTGTTAGTTTCTGCTTTATAACAAAGTGAATCAGCTATACATATACATACATGTCCATATCTCCTCCCTCTTGCGTCTCCCTCCCACCCTCCCTATCCCACCCCTCTAGGTGGTCACAAAGCTCAGAGCTGATCTCCCTGTGCTATGCGGCTGCTTCCCACTAGCTATGTATTTTATATTTGGTAGTATATGTAAGTCCATGCCACTCTTTCACTTCATCCCAGCTTACCCTTCCCACTCCCCATTTCCTCAAGTCCATTCTCTACGTCTGAGTCTTTATTCCTGTCCTGCCCCAGGTTCTTCAGAATCTTTTTTTTTTTTTTAGATTCCATATATATGTGTTACCATACGGTATTTGCTTTTCTCTTTCTGACTTACTTCACTCTGTATGGCAGACTCTTGGTCCATCCACCTCACCACAAATAATTCAATTTCATTTCTTTTTATGGCTGAGTAATATTCCATTGTGTATATGTGCCACATCTTCTTTATCCATTCATCCGATGATGGACACTTAGGTTGCTTCCATGTCCTGGCTATTGTAAATAGAGCTGCAATGAATATTGTGGTACATGACTCTTTTTGAATTATGGTTTTCTCAGGGTATATGCCCAGTGGTGGGATTGCTGGGTCGTATGGTAGTTATACTTTTAGTTTTTTAAGGAACCTCCATACTGTTCTCCATAGTGGCTGTATCAATTTACATTCCCACCAACAGTGCAAGAGGGTTCCCTTTTCTCCACACCCTCTCCAGCATTTGCTGTTTGTAGACTTTTTGATGATGGCCATTCTGACCTGTGTGAGGTGATACCTCATTGTAGTTTTGATTTGCATTTCTCTAATGATTAGTGATGTTGAGCATCCTTTCATGTGTTTTTTGGCAACCTGTGTATCTTCTTTGGAGAAGTGTCTGTTTAGGTCTTTTGCCCATTTTTGGATTGGGTGGTTTGCTGTTTTGGTATTGAGCTCATGCCACTAGGCTTTGAAGTCTTATATCTCCCAGTGCAACAGAGATTAAAGCTCCCTTGCCTTAACGCTTTCAGCTCTGGATGGTGTTTCTGTAGCTACCACTTTACAGCTCACTACATCTTATTAATACATGCTATGAGTAGCTGAGGTCATCTCCACACTCACCCATAGCCTCAGGATCAGAATGTCTCATATTCATAGCAAAAAAGTCTTGGCTCATCTCTTGTTTTAGCTAAGAAGTATTGATACATAAATTCCCAAGTGAAGATGATTTTTGATTCTCCTCCTTGTCAAAGTTCTCAAAGGTAAAATAGTTTTTATTTCAGGGCCAATGAGACACAGTGTCTGTAAAGAATGTTAAGAACCTCAGGAGGAAGCGGCTTTAAAATGCAAGGACTGGTAGTCATGTAATAGAGTCTACTTTCCACAGTTTACTTGTTCAAGAAGGAGGAAGCCGGGGTCACCCAGACTGATGGTTCTTGGGTAGGATGGGAAGACGAGGGCACATAGTAACCAGTCCTAAAATGACCTGGGTTGTCACCAACTGCAGCTTAGAAATGCTAGCAAGCTTCCACGTGGGAGTGGCGCTTTGGTGGCACACGTGATGTCTGTAGTTCTCTCCGTCCTAGGCTTCTTCTGATGGAAAGATCTCGCAAGATCTTTTAGCTCTCCCAGCCCCTCCTTTGCCTTTTGAGCTGTCCAGACTAAGGGGTTGCGATGATTATTTCTGGGCTGTGGTCCAGCCCTCCTCAGTGATGGGTGTCCTTTGGAAGGAGATCTTGGGGTTACAGAGAAGGAAGATGAAGACATAGACCAATCGATGATTTCTCCAGCTGCAGCGCATTTCCTTGGAGATGTGTTGAGTAAGAAGAAGAGAGAGAAAAAAATACTCTCCAGTTTTGTCATCTTCTTTTATGCTATTTATAACTTCAGTTTCCTTCCTGTCCTCCTGGCCACCCCTAGCCCTGCTTCCATCTCACGTTTGTGCTCTCAGAAGGGCTGAAGGCACTTCTTTTGTAAGGACTACACGTCTGTCAGTGCCTGGAATGCCCGGCAGGAGGGGCCATCGAGGATTAGGGTCCTTCCTCTGAATGCTGTTCCTGTTCCGAAGGGACTGAGGCTGAGAGTGGGGAGAGGAGTGGAGGGAGGGGGGGGGAGAGAATCAAGCTCAGAGAGAACGTGAGTGGGGGAGAGGTTACCAGGCGAGTGGGACAGAATACTCAGTAATCGAGACTAGTCGATAATCGGTTGGCTAGAATAGCTGGTTCTGAGGAAACAAGAAACGGTGTGTGGAAATGGACAGAAAAGAAAAAGTGGGCATTAGTAGAGAGATGGAGGATACAAGGAAGATAGACTGAAAGATGAATGGGAAGGGGAAAGAAGGGGAGGGGAAGATAACATGAAAGAGAAAAAGAGATGAATCTCAGGACATTAACTCTCCAGCTAAAAAAGGAAGCCACATTTGCATGCAATTGCCCGTGCAGCTGTACATTTCTTCATGACAATCTTGTAGTCATCATTTTCTTTCATTTCTACCTCCTCCGGCTCGCCTCTTCCCCCTCCTCCGGATCAGCCTGGAGCCATTAGCGAGAGCCAATGGGGACGGAGAGTGGGGTTCTGCATGAATGAATGGGCTCTTTCTGTTCTAAGCCTCTCCTCATCCCTCTGCCGGGGAGACTCGTGAATCAATGGAGCCCCTTACATGAGACACGGCTGAAATGTCTGTTGCTGTGTATAGTCCGACTAGAGTGGAGTCCACTGGCCCTGCCTCCCCTCTGTTCTCTTCCTCTGTTTTGTCCCCCAACCTCAGCCCTTTCTCTCAAGCATCATAGCAAGAAGCATTGTATTAAAACGTCAGTCTCTTGTTCCTCGTCTCCAGGAGGTCACCTGAATTTCACTACCATTAGCTGTCATGACTAGTTCTTATCCACGGCCCCACGGAAGGGATGGAGTAGATGGCAAACTATTTTCAGACAGAGGCAGTGAGCTCAGAGTGGTGCCCAGACCCAGCTGGAGTCATGCGATGCCTGCTTTCCACAGGGAACCAGAGGAGCGACATCAGAGACCCAACTGAACACCCGGCCACACGACCGCAGTGCAGCCCATCCACTGATAGCTGTCCATATTTGACTTGAACCTCATAGCTGGGATGACCGTGAAAGACAACAGTGTGTATCAGAAACTATGACACACTTTCAGAGTGATAGACTATCAAAGTAGTTTTCATTTCAGGGATGGATCTGTCTTGAAACAGCTAAACTTACAGAGGTGCTCTCTGACAAAAGTTCACTTTTGCAAAATAGTTGCTTAGAATTGGAAAGCAGTCTGCCGCTTCAGAACACAGTGAACCCAACTCACCCTCGTGGGACTGAACCTATGGTCTCGTTACCGTGGTCCTTGATTTGAGAAGCAAGACAATACTTTTTTTTCTTCTTGTATCATGCAGTTTGGAATGTTTTTGTCATGGGTCACAGTAAAAATCTCATCTACCCACATTCATACTTCTCATTCTTTGTGAGAGAGGAAGTATACAGTCTAAGGTGAAGACTCCAGCCTCTGGACCCAGATCGATGGGGCTTGCCCATCAACCCTTCCTAACTGTGTTACCTTAGACAACTTACTTTATCCCTGTACTTCAGTCTCCTCCTCTAAACCAGTGTTTCCAAGAGTGTCAGAGTCACCGGAGGGCTTGTTAAAATGCAGGTTGTGGGGTTCTATCCCCACGGTTTCTGATTCACTGAGTCTAGGGTAAGGCTCAAAATTTGCATTTCTCACAAAGTTCTCAGATGGTGCGATGGCAGCTGCTGGTCCAAAGACCATGCGTTGAGAACCACTAAGTTAATGTATGTCAATTGTAAAGCAGTGTCGTCACTAAGCAAGCACGATATGAACATTTGCCGCTGTAACTCATTGTCCCAAAGTGCCCGAGAGTCCAAAAATGTCTGGGTATCATTGAATCAGAAAGTGACCCCTTGATGGGATGAACACTTTGGGTGGCCGGTACCAGGCACTGGAAACTGAGAAGATAGAGAGAGAAAGGGGAAGCTTCATGCCTTGTCTCTCAGCAACTTTTATTCGGATGTGTATGTGAAGCTACATTTACGCGATGAGGAGAAATGGTTCCTAGATGAACTATCACACTTATTTATGAGATAAAGTTTGGGGTGACTTTGGCTCTCACTACAGTATTTAAATTTTCTGAAAGAAATTCACTAGCAAAGTTGTAGAACAAAAGAGTGTCTTTCCCAAGTAAACTTTGGAAGTTCAAGTGGGAGGTGTATTGAGAGTCCGAGTTCATGGTCTCTCCCAGGCCAGACGGCCAGGCGGCTGGGAGAGATCAAACCTGGGCCAGTGTTTGGAAAGGGCTATCGACAACCAGGTGGGAAGTTTCAGCAGGAAAAACAGATGCCTCTAATTTGGCTTTTAAGTGTTGAGAACATTGAGGGAATGCCAGAGAGGCTTGTTAAATGGAGATTCACCTTGCTCTGAAATGTTTATTCTCCTAGCAGCCTTGTTCTTTCTGCTGGCCATCTTAGACGGCCCTGTGGTTTAAAAAAAAAACGGTTTTTCAAACTCTGTCTGCTGCACATATCTGTTCTTTCCTCATTTGGGGTATGTTTTCCTTTTCTAAAGGATCTGTTCCAGGTTCTCTGTTCTTCAAAACAGTTCTGATTCTGTGTGTGTGCACGCACGTGCCTTTGTCTGGGATGTCGTAATGGGGACCGTTCCTCTCGGGGAAAATTTCGACCTTCTCAGAATCTGACTTAGTTGTGTTTAGAAGGGGGAAACTGTAGCCCTGTCTTAGGTTTCAGCCTTTCACGGGAGGCTCCCGTTGGGGCCGAGATGCCCTGACAAGCAGCCTCCAGGGGACAGCGCTGATGGAAGCTTAATGCAGGAAACCCTCTCCTGACCTGCATCCCACCTCCAAGAGGACCAAAGACTGCAAGGAAGAGAGGCTGGAGGAAGAGCCGCGGATCTGCCTCGCCCTGGTAGTGCATTACGAAGAGCATCCGTGTACAAAAACTAGCCTATGCCCTTGCTCTATCATTTTGTTGTCTGATCATGAGATTTCTACAAATGCCTGAACCTCTTCTCCATAAGTGAAGGATGTTTCTCTGGCTGTGGATTGAATTTGCTCCTATTTGCCAATGTTACACTGTCGCATCCATCCTATTCCACCCCTCCACCACCACCTCGGTAGCTTTCCAGCCTACACTATTTCATATTCAGATTACAATCACTTTCAGTATAAGTTTTTTTTAAATTAATTAATTCATTTTATTTATTTATTTTTGGCTGCATTGCGTCTTCATTGCTGCACGCGGGCTCTCTCTAGTTGCGACGAGTGGGGGCTACTCTTGTTGCAGAGTACGGGCTCTAGGCAAGCGGGCTTCAGTAGTTGCGGCACGTGGGCTCAGCAGTTGTGGCTCGCGGGCTCTAGAGCACAGGCACAGTAGGCTTAGTAGGCGCACAGGCTTAGTCGCTCCGCGGCATGTGGGATCTTCCCGGTCCAGGGATCGAACCCGTGTCCCCTGCATTGGCAGGCGGACTCTCAACCACTGTGCCACCAGGGAAGCCCCAGTATAAGTTTTTGAGTATAAGCTGAAAGGTACTGGGTCCTAGCAAAGGGTTAGGGGGCGTGGTGGAAAGAGCAAGAAGTCACCTGGGATCTTGTCCCCTCACCTTTAACAGGTGGGATCCTTACACTTATTTCAAGGAGTTCTTGTGCTATTAAATGGGGTGCTATACCTCAAAGGGCCTTAGAGAAGGTTATCAGTAGATGCTACCTTTTCCTTTCACCATGATCTGAGTGTGAATTTAAGTGGCCCAAGAAACCTGGTGTCCCACCCTTATCTCAGGAGTCTTGCCCACGCTCACCCTGCCCCAGACTAATCTGACACCTGCCAACTTTACCTTCCCTTGTGTCCCATTTTACCAGTGAAAGGAGAAGGGAGCCGGGTGAGGACCAGAAAGAGAAGCTGCGGGTTAGAGACCTGTGTCTCTCCGCAGTGATTCCAGCAGCACAGAGTAGGAAGGGTTGTAAAGACCTTCACAAATGTAAATCACCTCTGTAGCTCCGCGGGAGGGAAGGTAACCTAGTGGGAGAAACCGGGGCCGCGGTTAGTGAGTTACGAAGAGGATGCGAGCTCTCAGTTGGCAGTCCTCCAGTGCCGCTTCTCAAAAATCCTAGGAAGTAACAGCATTGCACTGGAAGTCCCAGGGGGCTGGGGAGAAAAAAGTTCTCTTAACTTTTTCAAACCACAAATATTTGGTCCGAGTTGGGAAAAGGTCCCCGGGGCACGGAGTTCTTATTTGATTCAAGCGGTCTGACCCCTCTTAGGAACTCGGCGTGGGTAGCGGGGTCTGGGGACCCTGGTGGAAGCCGCCTGGCGTCAGTCCTCCCTCTGCCGCCCTCGGTGAATGAAGCGCTGGGTGGGTGAGGGAGCGGGGGCTGCAGTCCGGCGGGGGGAGGGATGCGCAGAGGCAGCCTGTTGTTCTCAGCGTCTGGCCGCCGACTCTTCCTCTCTCCAGATGTTCGCTGTGTTTATAGCTGCTGAAGCAGGAGACCCAGCTCCCTCATTAATAAGTTTCTTTCCTGCGCTGCGGCCAGGGGTCTCAGCCCCAGCCTGCAGCTGGGAGAGGCGGGGTGGAGGAGGGAGGAGGGGAGGCGCCCCTCCCCCCCCCCAGCCT
>NW_020172768.1:4838427-4847059 GCF_003031525.2 Neophocaena asiaeorientalis asiaeorientalis | reverse complement strand
CGCCCCTCACCCCCTCCCCGCCTTCCTCCTCTGCAATCCTCCCAAAATACACGAGCACACAAAAAGAAAAACACCAGCAGATTTTTTATTTCAGAGAGTAAACACTTGGGCCGTGGGGGTCTGGAGGTTATGGGAAAAGAGGAAACCATCGGGCTAATCAGGCCGGCACACACTTCCCCTGCTGAAATAAAACAGAAATCATTGCTCCGCAGGCCGGCGGTTTAACCCCGGCGCTGCCAGCGAGGCGGGCGCAGGCAGGGCCCGCCCGGAGGGAGGCAGGGCGTCCGGGAGGACGGGCTGCAAGATCCCGGCCCGGGCGGGGAGGAGAGCCGCGAGGAGCGCACAGCCTTTCCATTCCGTCGTGGGTAGCGCATCTGCCCCGAGCCGAGCTTGAGAAACAGACGGTTGGAACAGAAGAGATTCTGGGCGTAGATTCAGTTTTGCAAGAGGCTGGAGGGAGCTCCAGATGGGTTGCGGAGATCTATGAGGTGGCTCAGGGAGACAACGCTCTGTCCGGCGCGCACGTGCGCACGGATCCTGTTGGGAAACGAGCTCGGGCGTTGCTGAGACTCGTCTGGACCGAGGTTTTCGCCCGGCCACCTCCCAGCTCAGCGAGCCTGGCCCCATCACTGACCCCTTCTGGGTCTCAGCGTCCTCATGTGTGATACAATAGTGCCTGCCTCACAGAAATACGGTGAGGGACAGGAAACCGTACTGAACGTGGAAACGGCAAGCACCAAAGCATGGCTCTCAATTCATGATTTCATAGATTACTTTCAACTGATCAGGTTCCTCCCTCCGCCCGCCCCCCTTTCCTTCCTTCTTCCTTCCTTCCTTCCGTCCTCTATTCAGTGCCTTCAGCTTCCATCTTCACTCACTCGCCTCCTTGCTGCCTGTCTGGAGATCGTAAATATCGCATGGGTCAGAGGTCATAAGTCAAACATGGGACCTAATTACACTCTGCGAGAAATTACCTTCCCACTGATGTATAGGGCAACCTTTGGCTCTCTCTGAGGCTGCCAGTGTGAGAGGCCCGTCAGCTTCGGTTCTGACCCTGCCCCCATACCATGGTATAGTCAGCTGACCGTTCCCCAGCCCCCCACCCCCCTTCACTGTGAGGATGTGGAATAGGGACCCTTCCTCCACTGGGTTCCTGCACAGTCCGGTTAGATTCACTCAGCACCTCCATAGAAACATTTGACTCTTTTGGACTTTCTTGCTATTTAAGAAAACAGACCTTCAGAACCTCTCTGTTCATCCTTGCAGGGGGCATTAAAAAAAACAAAAAAACAGGGGGCTTCCCCGGTGGCCCAGTGGTTAAGACTTCGCCTTCCAATGCAGGGGGTGCAGGTTCGATTCCTGGTTGGGGAGCTAAGATCCCACATGCCTCGGGGCCAAAAAACCAAAAACATTAAACAGAAGCAATATTGTAACAAATTCAATAAAAACTTTAAAAATGGTCCACATTAAAAAAATCTTTAAAAAAAAGCAAAAAACAAAGCTACCAATTCCTGAAGTTGTTTTTACCAGTCTTTTCCGTACCTCCTCAGACTTGCTGAAGTGGACCTTAAGAAACAGACCCCAGTGATTTCAGTATCCACAGACCCAGGGTTCTAGTTGCCTTTGCAGTTGTCACTTGATTCCTTACCTGCTTCAGACATGTTTTTTATCAACCCTGACAACTTTCTGCTGAGTCTCAGACCTGTAGATTCTCATAGAGAGCAGGGGTGCTTGATACAGATGAGTTTCAGAAATGTGGGATTCCCTCTGAAACTGTGTGCAAGGATGTTTCTAAGGGTCTGTAGCTTTCCTCTGATTCTCAAGTGATCTGAGGTCCCCAGGAGGTTAGGGTACCTTTGTACCCCCTGGTAGCACTTAGCATGTTGTACTTAGCGAGCACGCCAAGCATATTTTGTTGAACTGGGTTGAATTCACTTGTAAAGCTTCCTTCCTCTCAATCCCTTCTCACCACTCTGGTCGGTCCCAAGAGATTGTCTTTAAATCTGGAAACTGTTTCCATCCCATTGTCTCGGAGGCATTGGGCACGGACGCCTTGTCTGAAGTGAGGCCACTTCTCTCCTGTTTCCTTTTCAACATCTCCCTTTATCTCACACTCCTCAGAATGATCTCTCCAAACGCCCATGAAGGGTAGGGACCTGTGGTGTCTCCACTGGGAGGTGGAGGCGGGATGGGGCAGAGCCCTTGGGCCACTTCAGAGCAGCACAGAAGCATCACACTGTGATCTGCTTCTCACGGACGAGCCAGTGAATGAGAGATTTTCCCAGCATCGCTGTCTCATGCAGTGGGGAAAAATGAGCGGTAGGGACGGTGCCTCTGAAGAGGGATGGAAGTCCAGAGCCAGCACCCTTCCCACAATGGGGGGAGAAGCCACCGCGGCACGTAGAGTTCCTTCACTCCCCCAGCCACTGCCTCTGATGCTGGCCGTCCTTTGGAGTCTTAGCTCTAGTTTCCGTTCTTTACCTTCTCTTGGAACCATTGGCTGTTACATCCTCTGCCACAAACTAACTTGGACAAGTGGAGACCATTTTCAGAGTCTCAAATTGAGCACGAGGCATTACCCCACACTGGTCAGCTATTTGGAGCTGCCCAGGGATGGCTCAGCATTTCCTCCTATGGTCAGTAAAGATGGACATTCTTAACCGAGCAGGCCTATAGCCTGCATCCCGTTGATAGGCTGAATATTGGGTCTTACAATGAAAGTGGCTGAAATGTCTGTAGCCTGTTCCTGGTCTGTTGAGTAAAGATTGGAAATTACAGAAAAGTTGTCGTGTTTCCTTCAACCACATCCAGAATATTCAGGCATTTCATCAGTACTTTGTGCTTGGAGTTTAAAGTTCCTAAACAACAAAACCAGCCTACCATGGTGCAAAGTTTGGTTGACGTTTAGTGGTAGTTTTTTGTTTTGTTTTCAGCATGGTTCAGATCCCTCAGAATTTTCAGTTAGATATCTGTGCTTATCTCTCTTCCTTGTTGCTTATCTACCAATCAATTAAGAAATTAAAAATGTAGAGTAAAAATAGTTCCTATCCCATTCTTCTTCAATTTTAAATAATCTTATTGTAGGACGTCCAGGAGAAGGTCTGCCTTTTTCTAGAACAACTTGAGAGGTAGAATAATTGCCATTCATGAAATACTTTCTCTAGGCTAAGGATCACACACGTGTGGTCTCTTTGACTCTTACAATATTCCTAAGAGGGCGATATTATTCCCATTTTACAGATGAGATGAATGAGGCTCAGAGAGTTACTTCCCCCACAAGTCTAACCATAATTCTCGGAGGTGAGGAGAGGGTCAGTCAAACTGGGATCTTCCTTCAAAGCCCATGCTCTTAAGCATTGTACAAACTTTGCTGCCCAAACATTTTTTTTTTTTAAGTCTGCATCGTTGCCTAGTGGCTGATGTCCACCCTATAGGATAATATACGCTTTCCTAATTTCCCCACAAACTAGAGACCCTTAAAAACCTTGCAGAGGTGAAATAGAGGAAATGAGCCTCTGTGGTCTACTTTTTGGACCTTCTCTCTGGTTTCTTTTGGTTCCACATTGGTTCCTTAAGGGCATGAAGGAGCAAGGTCATCTGCAGAGCTGCCGTGGAGAATGGTTTCCTTTGCTGGCATTCACTTCGGGTCTGTCACGGAAGCATGGCATTACCTTTGCCCCTTGCCCCCTCCTCCATCAGCCAGCTCTGTGAGCAGACAGAGTCGCTGAGCCCAACTCAACCCTGAGAAGTTTCTGAAAGGTTATACCCTTGAAGCTCTCCACGGTGCAGGCAGCACGTGCTAAAGTTTACACAGACTCCTCGGACCTCTGAATAGAGAGACTAATTGTGGGGAAGCTGCCTTTCAGCGCACAGGATGGGCTGTTCTCTGTGGGTTTTACTATCAAAAGGCTTTCAAAAGTGTAGTGGAGCCATTGTTGAATATTTCACAATGAATTAAATACCATTTCTCTCCTCACAGCTGTTCCATGTGAGTGAACGGAGTGCTTTTTTTTTTTTTTTTTCCTGGCAGAAGACGTCTGCTGTATAAACCTAAGCACTGGGGTAATGAGATTATTTGTGTGCGAATTCTTTAGGAAAAGCGTTTCTTTATTTTAAACTCAATGTGATGCAGGGCTGCTGCTCAGGAGATGGCAGGGAGAGCCTCGGAGAAGAATGCGATGGAAATGTCTAAGCAGAGCTGGGAAAAGCAGGGGTGAGGGGCTCAGGGACCAGACCTCCAGCCTCTGTACATTCATCCACATTTCCCCAGGGCCGCCTGCATCTCCCAGATCTACTCACTGGGCTATGGAGGCGGGAAATTCCATATATTTTTTTAGTAACAATTAATCACTTTTCCATCTGCCCTTTCAAAATTCCTTCCTGATCTCACAAGTTTTAAATGGCATCGAAGGAACCCTTGTTTTGCTCTCTACCTATTTTTATATCAAGGAGCATTTAAAAACTTTAAAGTGTAAAAGACACAAAGAAAATCGCTTTCTCATAATGTTGAGGGCGGTTTCCACCCTTAGGACATATTTGACCTTACTGTTGCTAGAACATTAAGTGCTTCACGGAGTATCCAGTCATCTTCCCTTGCTTGAATTACTTTCCTCTTCAAATTTTTCATTGCCTTCCGTAGACATTGAGCTTCAGGTAATCAGTGAATTGGAACTAAGTATAAAATTGATTAAGATTAAATACTAGAGTAGCCTTAACTCTTCTTAAAGCATCATCGGGGAGTTACCAGGTCTTCTTTAGATCCATTGAAATCCAAGAAAAAGACAGGGGAAAGAAATGGGAAGAAGAGGGATTTAGATTATCCACGGTGAAATTTAACTCTGAAATCTATTATTAAAGGAATTTGCAAATTGCCTCTCCCCTCAAATATCCTTCAGGATATTTCAGAAGTAGTTTAAGTAATTTTTTATTATCCTTCTGCTTCTATCACATAAGACAAAAATTTTGAACCTTTTGAGAGAAGTTCAGGAGAATGTTTCAGGATACTATCAAACGGGTAAGAGTAGGCCAGATAGGAAAAGAAGAGGACAGAGCGTTTCAAATGTAATTCTGAATTTCTCCCATTTTGATCCCTTACTCCCTCCGCTTCCCAAATTTCCCAAAGTCTATGGCAGGGTGAGCAGGTGGGAATGAATCATTCTTCCCCTCGCTCTAATGGATGTGAAAGATCTGCTGGAAAGGCAAGAGCGAATCTATGCCGTTTCTGTTGCTTTAAAACACCTAATCTTTTCCCTCTTCCTGGCTGTGTACCTGTACTTTGCCATGTGCGTATATACCAGGCTTTGTTTATTTTGTTGTAACAATCACTATAAAAATAATATATCTCTTTAAAGAAAATGTGTAAATTAAAGACTAGTTGGGAGGGGAGGGGGAGGCAGTTCAGTTCCGTCACTAATGGTTAACACATTGACGTCTCTTCCGTGGATATTTTCTCTGTGACCAGTTCACCTGGATATCACACAGGTATCTCAGTTACCACTGGGCTTATCTCTTACTCCTCTGCCTCTGTAGGAAGCCTGTCTTTACCCTCTACCCCAGTGTCACGTCCTCTGCCAATCACCAGGCTGGAAAATGGGGAGTTATTATCCACTCCCTGCTTTGTGCCTTAAGCCTTGTGTTGGTCAAGGCTCTTTTTGTTTGCAAGTGGCAGAAACCTGGCTCAACTGGCTTTATTTTATTTTATTTTTTAACTTTTTATTTTATATTGGAGTAGAGTTGATTAACAAAGTTGTGTTAGTTTCAGGTGTACAGCAAAGTGATTCAGTTATACATATACACGTAGCTATTCTTTTTCAAATTCCTTTCCCATTTAGGTTGTTACATAATATTGAGCAGAGTTCCCTGTGCTATACAGTAGGTCCTTGTTGGTTATCCATTTTAAACATAGCAGTGTCTACATGTCAGTCCCAAACTCCCTAAGTATCCAATTTCAGAAGGGGATTTATTGAGTTATAGAACTGAGAGATCCAGTAGAAGAGCCAGCCTGCGGAACTCTAGACAATCAAATAATCTTGTCAATTCCCCTTTTCTCCTCTCCCTCCCCCCTTCCCCCTCCTTCCCTTCCTCCTTCTCCTCCTTCTCCTCCTTCTCCTCCTTCTTTAGCTCATGTCTTTGCTTTAGTAGAGGGGGGCTGGGAGGGGTCCCATGCTGGAAGAAGAGGGGGAAACTCTCGGGAGAGAAAAACAGTAGATGACCAAGTCTGTCAACTTTATCTTCTAAATATCTCCTGAATTTACCCCATCTTCCCTCTTATTATTGTCAATACCTTGGTTCAGGTCCCAGTACCGGTGAGCTAACCTTTTATTGTTGAGATCATCAAGTGTTGCAGTCACTGATTTTTGTCTTCCCTGTTAGTCTACACGCACCTTGAAGGTAGGGCTTTGTCCTTGTCACGTTCATAGGACGTGGCAGAGGGCCTGAACTGTCATAGGCACTCAATTCAGGTGTGTTGGGTAAAGAGACCAGGGTTATTAAATTCATCTGTCAGGATGATTGTGAAAAGTACCCAGGATTTTAAAATCAATTAAGTCGCTAAATTAAAAAACAATGAAACACCCCCCGCCCCAAACCCTTCAAAAGAAAATTCCAATATTGTCCCAGAAGGCCCTTTGTGTTCCGGCTCTTCTCCTTCTAAGGTCAAGGGACTTTACCATTTATTCCTGTGTCCCCAATACTGAGCCTAATACTTGCCATGGAGCAGAGCGTTGATCATTATCTGTATCCTGCTTGTCCAAACTCACCACGGCTTGTGGTGGGTGGTTGGTGGCTTGGTAGTCAACTGGATCAGAAATAATTCAGTTTTGGACTGGGTTAGGGTCTAAGTTGACCTTGGTTAGAGCCCTTTTATTCTGTCCTTCATCAATCAGCACATACATATTGAGCTCTTGTTCTGCATTCGGGATACTGGGCCACAAAGTAGGGCGGGCGGCACACTTGTCTTCAAGGGGCACCAGCACAGCCTTGGTGGGGAGCTAAGGGAGACACAGCTATGCCGGGCAGTCGGGTGAGCCTGGGAGGAATGGGGATGATAAGGACAGCATTTTTGCTGCAGACTCCAGGTAAGGAGAGACCAGCACAGCCAGGCTCCCCCGGGGCCTCTTTCCAAATTGAGAGAAAGGGAAGGTGGTGTGGGGGGAATTCATCTTGAGGTTCATTCGTTTGTGCAAACTTGGTCAGGGGAACAGGACAGAGTTCAATGTGAAAAGGGGCTGTTTTACTGATGTTTAGAATAGTGGCCGCTCTTGTTCTGCTTTATGTATCCTGGTTCCTTGTCAGTCTTTCCTGCGTTCCCCTCTGTTGATTTTCACCTCCCTGGCCCTAATCTGCCTGCCTCCAGAGATGAGTTTATCCTCTCCTCGGGCTTCCCAACCTGAGTGCGACGTTCCATTCCCTGGGTCTGCTGCTTCTCACTTCGTTAGCGTTGCCGATGTTTATAAAGCCAGGAGATAATATTTTTAGGTTTCATTTGGAGTTTCCCGGGCAGCCTCTCTTTAATCCACTTAGGAAGTTTAGAAAAGAAGGTCACAGAAATGTTAGATGTTTTTCCACTGAACTTTGGTTAAGCAAATGGTCTTGGGGTGATGTTCACAGACTCCACCGGGCAGACTTACCGGATGACTGGAACTCCTTTCTCTTTCTTTTATTCGTCTTGCTTCACCTCTGGAAAAGCACAGTTGTTTTGTTTTGTTTTTTTCTTTTTCAAACAACTTTATTGAAGTAAGCTTCACTGAGATACAATTCGTTACACGATACAATTCACTCATTTAAAGTGTAAAATTTAAGGGTTTTTAATATATTCACAGTATTGTGCAATTATCACCATAATTTAATTCTGAAACATTGCTGTCCCTCCTAAAAGAAACCTCATACTCGTTAGCAGTAAGTCCTATTCTCCCTCCACCCGCCCCCGCCTTGCGCTAGTAACCACTGGTCTAAGTTTGTCTTTTTAAATTTACCCTTTCTGGACTTCTCTTGTAAATGGAATCATACCATATGGGAGCTTTAGTGACTGATTCTTTCACTGTTTTCAAGGTTCATCCATGTTGCAGCATATATCAGTACTTCATTCTTTTTTAATCACTGAATGCTCTTCTGTTATATGGATATGTCACAACTTACGTGTCCATCATTTGATGGACATTTGTTGGCACTTTGTATCTGTTAGAAATAATCCTGCTATGAGCATTCATGTGTAAGTTTTTGTGTGAACATGTTTTCATTTCTCTTGGATTTATGCCTAGAAGGGGAATTGCTGGGTTGTATGGTAACTGTATGTTTAACTATTTGTGGAACTGACAAACCATTTTCCAAACTGGCTGCACCATTTTACATTCCCACCAGCAATATACAAGTGTTCCAGTAATGACATATCCTCACCTGGACTTGTTATTGTCTGTTTTCTGGTTAGATCTCATCATGGATATGAAGTAGTATCTCATTGTGGTTTTGATTTGCATTTCCTTATTGACTGATGATCTGGAGTACTTGTTCATATGCTTATTGGCCATTTGTTTATCTTCTCTGGAGAAATGTCTATCCAAATCTTTGCCTGTTTTTTAATTGAGTTGTCTTTTTACTATTGAGTTCATCATGTAGTTTAGACATAAGTTCCTTA
>NW_020172768.1:4821544-4838256 GCF_003031525.2 Neophocaena asiaeorientalis asiaeorientalis | reverse complement strand
ATATATATATATATATATATATATATATATATGATTTGCAAATATTTTCTCCACTAGTATGAGTTGTCTTTTTACTTTCTTGATGTGATAATTTGCAGCATGAAAGTTTTTAGTTATGATTAGCCCAATTTATCTATTTTGTTTGTTTGTTTCATCTTGTTGTTGTTGTTTGTGCTTCTGGTGTCATATCTAAGAAATCATTGCCTAACGCAAGGTTATGAAGATTTATGCTTTCTTGTAAGAGTTTTATAGCTTTAGCTCTTAGGTTTAGATCTAGGATCACTTTGAGTTCATTTTTGTGCAGTGTGAATAAGGGATCCAATTTTTTTCTTTTGCATATATATATCTTATTTTCCCAGCACTATTTGTTAAAAGATTTTTCTTTCCTCAATGTCTTGGCCCTCTTATAAATTTTAAATACATAGGCCACCTATGTTTATGAACTGTCTTCTTAATCTATGGCATAAATAATAATTTGTAGGGCCTCCCTGGTGGTGCAGTGGTTAAGAATCCACCTGTCAATGCAGGGGACGCGGGTTCGATCTGTGGTCCGGGAAGATCCCACATGCCGCGGAGCAATTAAGCCGGTGCGCCACAACTACTGAGCCCGCGAGCCACAACTACTGAAGCCCACACAGCTAGAGCCCATGCTCTGCAACAAGAGAAGCCATCACAATGAGACGCCCGTGCACTGCAAGGGAGAGTAGCCCCCGCTCACCACAACCAGAGAAAGCCCACGTGCGGCAACGAAGACCCAACACAGCCAAAAATAAATAAATAATAAATAAAAATTTGTATTAAGTGGTTTTTTCAACATTGTTCACTATGATAAATCAGTATTTTTTTTGGTTTATAGTGAACTTGGTGGGTTAGGATACCAGAATTCTAAGTCTGGTTTGAAATGTGATTTTTTTGAACCTGAAAAATCCCCCAAATTGCCATTCATTGTTTATTTTGAGCCAGATACTGTCAAATATTTTACATATATTATCTTATTTAAATCTTATCAAAACATCCTGTAAGTTATTATTAGCTCCATTTCATAGATGAGGAAGCTGAGCTTTACATAGTTGAAGTAACTTGCCCAAAATTACACTGTTAGTAAGTTATAGACCCCGAATTTGAGCACAGGTCAGCCTGACTCTGTAGTCTAGTATTAAACACTGTGCTGGGACTTGAGCAAGTTATGTGAAGTAATAGTAACCAGGAATAAGAAACAGAAAGCAGCCACTGTGTGTGCAATTTGTGAAGAATGCAAAATCTGAAAATCTAGTTATGCTAAATGATTATCAATTTTCACATCTCTAAATAGGAACATAACACCTTCCCCTGACCTCCTGTGTTACAGTTAAACCAAGACAAACGGTATTTAATTTTGAAGTTACTTAGTGTATCTTAACTCCAAGGAGAAAAAAAAAAATCAGCAGATTTTTTAAGGAAAAAGTCATCATGGTTTTATGAATTAATTGTACAAATCTCAACTTAATGCAAGTGTTTGCCAAGACATCGATATTTCTATTTCATCCTTTTGGTCTTATGTTTGATAAGTTTCTAACAAAGTTACTAACAGTTGTCTGGAGAACGCCCTGAACTTACAGAGTTGACCATACAAAAGACTTTTAACCAAATTAATAGGTTCAATTTGGGCATCTTGAAGGAATAACCACTGTGAAGCCCAGGGAAGTAGAAACCTGTATTTCTACTGTATTACACCTGTAATATTGGAGGTGTCAATTCACAGAAGACCTGAAATCACCCCCACATCCTCTCCCCCATCTCTTCTCTCCTTCTCCCTTCTTTCCAGTGCTCACTTGCCTTTGGTGAAGAATTTGGGGCCTGTGACTTTACAACAGTGAAATGTCTCCCAGGATGTATTGTTTGTGTGTTTGTGATTGCCACGTCCTACTTGTCATGAAGTCTCTACTGGAACGTGTTATTATAAAATCCCAATGAACATATATAGGTGGGAAAAAAACTACTAGAAATATGTGTTTTGTGACCAGCTGCTCTTATTGCTAATGCGTCCCCACATTTTCCTGCTGTAGCTGCAAGGAGATGGGAGGTCGACTGGAACGTTCTGGGTGCAGGAATCCTCTTGTCAATTTCCCTTGCCCTGTAGTTCCCGCGGGAAGGGAGCTGACGCCACCCTCCACTTCCCCTTAATCCCCAATCCTGATCTCCTTCCTCCTCTGGTTCATCCTTGAGTTCAGGCAGATGCATCACTGGGAGTCCTACTGTATCCTCCTCCCAATGACAGCTTTGCTTAATTCGATTTTGAGTGGAGATGGGTAGGAATTAATGTATGAATCGTCTTCTCTCCGCTGCACCACACCTTCCCTCCTTCTCCCCCTACACACACTTTCTTGGTGGGAAAATGATGACTCGGTTTGTGATATGTAAGTGATAAAAGGTCTAATAAGAAATCCAACAAATGATGACAAAAGACTTGGCAGAAGAAAACCACATTTGAAAGTCCCCGAATGATAGAGGAGAGTAATTCGGGACATAAGAATAATCTGAAAGAGTTGCATGAATGTGTGCCTTCAGTATTTTGCACAGCTGACTTGGATCAGAATCATGCAGGCTAGGAAAGTCTCTGTACCCTGGACGGATGCTGTATGCTGAGGACCAGGAGGCTTGCCTTCCTCTTGGACATTTCTCAGAGGTGCTGTGAGATGTTGATGGAAGTGACCTTCCAGGCTATAAGGTAAAATGTTGCTGTTATTTCAATCAGAGAAAAGGAACTGTGCTTACTCACATTTAATTCTGAGGTTTGGCACATAAAGGACTTAAAATGACCCAAACTCTATGAAGATAGTGTGAAAGGGATATCTCCTAGTTACTCTTCTAAGGGACCCCATTTGCAGAATTACATGGCCAGCTTACCCTGAAGTCATTGCTTAAATAACCTGCTAACTGGAATGTATTGACAGGAACTATCAACGCAGCTTCTCCCAACGGTCAATTCCAATCTCTTCCTGCTCCAAATAAGAGGTTCCTTGTGTGTTTTGATTTGTCTATATTGTGCGTTTTAATATTGCTCCAAACCACAACTGGATTTAGAAAGCAGCTATTGCTATCACACATAATGTACGCTAGTGTCTAAGACCTTAATAATATTGTGTTTACCCATTGTACTTAATTCTTGCGCCCAATAGCTTCATGACAGCAGTCATATTTGCAATACATATTTCTTTCCTTATGTTCCTATTCTTTGATTAAAGTTCATTGATGATATACATCTGATAGTTCTACTTGATTAATGCTATGGCATTCACACCTACGTTCATTTCCAATCATTCTTCTCTTTCTACTATGTTTTCTATTTATCTTTGTTGTTAGCCGTTTATTTCTGCCATGTAGTTTATTTGATCTGTCCTTGATAAATTAACAGGTGGGATTTTTACACTCTCGACGCACAGTGGCTGCTTTGTAGTCATACTACATGGTACATTGAGGAAAAAGATCGCTATAAAAATGCAGATCGATTTGCCTTCATTTATTATCCTACTTTATACAGATCTTAGAGGTCTTGGATGAGTCTTCCGTAAGGCAAGACCTGAGGATGGAGGCGCACTGTGGTAAAGGCAAGTAATAAAGAACTTATTGCCAGCCAGAATCTAATTTTACAGCTTTCAATCCATTATGATCATTATAAAGTGGGCATTCCACTTTAGCAAGTAGGAGGCTTGCCAGAACAGAGTGGCTGCCAAAGGAATGGCAGTGTTTTCTCCCTTGGTCTTAGGTTGGAGGTTCTGTACTCGCTGATATGATTACTCATTGCTGTAAGATCATGGAATCTTTCTCTGTGTCTTTATCCCCTTGCTTTCTCTCTATATATAGAAGGTACCCTCAAATATTAGAAAAACGCATCTTTCTAAATGTTGAGGTTGTGATGGTAAAATAACAAGGGAAGAATTGACCCCAAATGGCATTGTGCATGGAAGTGAATTTATACAAGAACCATCAGGGAGTGATTGTAAGGCTTTATGTTTTAGGGATGGGAATCATTCAGTGACTCTGACTGTTTTTTAAATGTTTGTGGATTTGGCAGAGTTCAAAATCTGTTTTGCCAAGTGCTTTAATTTTTTATTCTGCTAATTTTGAGGTCCATGAGTATTACGTGGGAAACTTAAATTGTATATGGGATTACTTTATAATTTAGCCATCCATTCATCTGTATAGGACATTTGAGAAGATTGGTGACTCTTCTTAAAAACACTTAGAAGGAAAGGTTGGTATGGTTTGATGATTAAATGAGCTACAAACCTCAAAGATTGGAGTTGATTTGAAGAGTTAAGCTCTAGAACTATTAAACAGATTTAGAAAAGGGCTGGTCTCCTTTCATTTTATTATTAAAAATTTTTTTGTGTCTGAAAAGTGTGTATGTGTGTGTATGAGATTGGACAATTTCAAATGGGGAGAACCGTGTCATAAGGTAGTAATGCCCTTTTCTAAACACGCAGGGCCATCTATAGTGAAGCTAGAGGTGGGCCTGATTTTACCATCTCAGGTCACTTCAAAATAAATATATTTTATTTATTTATTTGGTCGTGCTGGTTCTTAGTTACAGCAGGTGTGCTCCTTAGTTGTGGCTCACAGGCTCCTTAGTTACTGCATGTGAACTCTTGGTTGCGGCATACATGTGGGATCTAGTCCCCTGACCAGGGATGGAACCCGGGCCCCTTGCATTGGGCGTGTGAGTCTTAACCACTGTGCTACCAGGGAAGTCCCTCAGATCACCTTTAATATCAAATGGTTGTTTTAGTCACTCCTCCATTTCTTCACGATTTCATTCATTTATTCAGTTATCTATTCTTTCAACATTTATTAAGCATTTACTATGTCACCAGGTCCAAGTCACTGTGTTTTAAGCTGGAAATTAAAATTTGAGTAGAATATGACTCCTGACCTTGAAGGGCTGAGATTATTTTAAGCCAGGTGGTTAAGTGCTCAGTCAGAAGCCCATGGGCACTGACTTGAAGTCAGTTTGTGTGAGAGTGCAAAGGAGGAAGTGCCTGATTTTATCCCAAAGACCCAGGAGACCTGCAGGGGGGTGGGGGTAGGGTGGGCAGGGTAGATGTGATGTTTGCTGCTGTTTCCTGTTGGATGAGTGGGATGGGTGGACCAGGGCTTTCCAGAAAGGGAAAGGCCTGTAAAAGTACACAAAACAGTGAAACACTAGGGCATGTTCAAGGGATTCCAACAAGTCCAGGACTGTTGGAGAGCAGGGGAAGAAGGTGAAACCGGTCTGAGAGATGGGTGGGGGCCAATTTGGGCCATTTGTCCCATGCTTGGATTTCATCTGGTTAGCACTCCAGAGTCTTTGAAGGAATTTGTTATTTCTTCCACGGGTAAAAAAAAAAAAAAAAGGGTTGAGATGTTCTCTCATATCTCTGCTTTCCTATATAGTGTCCTTCTGAGAAGCTTGTGCTTCTGTTTCACGCAGGTCTGGGCGGATGTCTTGGCCGCATCCTCCCGAGGCTCCTGGACTTCCACGGAAAGTCCTCCGGAAATGCTCCGCTGCTGGGGTAGCACTTCCAGACTGCGATGTGGGTGGATTCCCACCAAAGGATTTGCATTGTGACAGAAGTGTTCCCTTCCCAAATCATTTATTTATCTATTTATTTATTTTTGGCTGTGCCGCGGGGCGTGTGGGATCTTAGCTCCCCGACCCAGGGACTGAACCTGAGCCCCCTGAAGTGGAAGTGGAAGTGCGGAGTCTTAACCACTGGACTGCCGGGGAAGTCCCTTATTTTCAGAATAATATAAAATTTGTCTCTTTCTTTAAGCTGAGTATAACTCAAGCCTGAGCTCTGGATGAATGTGGAGCCTGAACAAACCCGGCAATACTGATGCGGTGGCTTTTCAAAGGCCAGCGATCTGTGATGGGGGAACAGTAGGACAAGTGGAACATTAGCTTGTCTATCTCTAGGCGCTTTGCAGAGGTTCTGGATGGAGGAAAGCTAATCAGGAGACCTGCATGGGGAGAGAGGCGTGTTATTTAATTAGCTTTACAATGGGCTGACTTGAAGGCACGTGGTGGTTTTAATAGAGGCAGATAGATGTCCTTTTTTGCAGGGCTAATTGTTGGGAAAAAGCAGGGTCTTTGTTCCGGCCCAGCATGAGGGCTCTGATCTCTTGGAGCCCAGGGCTGCCCCTGCTTATAATTTTAGACAGAGCTATTCAAGTCTGCCCTGTAGAGAAAAGAAGAACAAGAACAGTATTGTGTATGCAGGATCTGTGCCCAAACCTCCCCAAAGTCACTAGGAAAAAAGAGAGAGAGAGAGAAAGAGAGAGAAAGAGGACCCAGCCATGTACATCTTAGAGTATTTCCCCATCACTTATTTGCTATGTTTGTTGGAAAGGGCAAAGCCATCCTTTAATCAACTTGGAGCTGAGGTGGGGTGACTTAACTAAACAATTTCAGAAATCCAATTAAGTCCACTTTCCCAGTGATATGGCATTAATCTTGCCAAATGGAGCAGGCAACTCGCAAGGAGAGTCTGTGCGTTCCATGCTGCCAGTCTTCATGGCCAGATGCCAGGCATTGGCGATGCCAGGGTATGAATTATGTAGCGGATGCCCCTAAATAGCAAAATCTGTGTTGCTGAGGGGCAGGGTGGGCTATCTTCCCTTAGGGTTCAACTCGTCGGCACAGGTAGTGACACAGCAAGTAAAACACTTCATCTGAATGCCAGGAGGCAAGTCCGAGCTCAGAGAGCGGCTGCTACATGGGCCCAGAATCCTGTAGCTAAAAAGGCATGGGTACAGCACAATTAGAGATGGTTAGAGGTTGAGGTTTACAGCACAAGTTAAGTTGTTAGGAAACTTCTAGCTGTCAGAAACAGAGGGGATAATGTAAGAAAAGACTTCTGTGAAGTGACTGCAATGGTGTGTGGAGTGCTAGTTTGGGGAACGCTTCAGGCAGCAAGATACAAGGTAAGTACTGGACAGTGTGTGTAAGATTCTGCTAAGTTAGAGATTGGCTCGGAAGCCAAATAGTGAGGCCGTTTGCTTGGGATCTTATTTTGCTCAGTTTGTATGAAATCACTGAATGGGTATCAAACATACAACCCAGAGTGGGGAGAACCCAGTATTGGAAGGAGTCCTAGAGGGTGTATCTTCCTCTCTGCCCTGCTAGTGTGTGATGTAGCTGTGACCATATGTTTAGAACTTCCATAACCATATTTCATGTCTATAGAATGGGTATCAACTCCCTTTCATCCAAGGGGCCTGGTGTCCGGATCTGTATAATTTACATACTCAGACTTAAAACTATCTTTATTATTATGTCATGACTTTCATGGGACCACCATGTCCTCATCTCTTGGTGAGAACACTATTGACCACAGCTTGGATTAACTTCCGTGAGAATTTTATGGTCACGAAATCCAAAGTCACGATTCCGATTTTTTAAGTTATTAATAGCGGCGAAGCTCTGCCGCATTCTGTGTTAGACATAGTGCAAAGGGCGTGGCACAAATTCATTCCATCTTCAGATCAGCTCTGTGAGCTGGGCACTATGATCAGCTCCATTTTACAGATGAAGAAACTGAGGCTTTCTGAGGCCAAGGGACTGACAGCTGGAGAGGGGCCAAGCTGACTCAAACTCTTGTCCACCTGCGGCCAAAGCTTGTGCTCTTGACCGCCCTACCCCACTGCCTCCTCAGTTCTTTTAGAGTTTAAGGGCATTCTTTGTAGTTAGGAAACCAAAGCCTGATAGTTGATCTGGCAAAAAAAATGGGCTCCTTGGAAGCAGGGACATTTATTTGGAATTGTTTCCTTATCTCCACACCTCAGTTCCATTCCATTCAATTAAAAAAATACTCTCCAGGAGAGAAAATGTTAGCTCAATAAAAATGGGGAGTATATGTGGATGCTGGGCCTTTCCTGGATCTGGAATGGTGGTTGCCAGCCATCTGGTCTCTTTCAAGGTTGTGGAGTTCCCTGAAAGAAAAGTCCATGATCTTTTTGATTTTTCAAAATTCTGAACATTATTTAGAATTTTTAATTCCTGGAAAGGGACCTCTCCTGGGAACCTGCCACAGGAGAGCCCCTTGCCGTTTGCCCTCCCACTCTCTGCTCTCAGCTCCCCAAGCAGCTGGACCTTTCCCTGGTGGTGCTTGCTTCCACCCAAGGCCTTTGTGTGATGAAGTCTTTCAAGATGGTCTCCCTGTCTGGGGAAAACACATGTTTCTGATCAATCTGATGAAATACATTTCCATTAAGAAATAACTTCTCTGTTTTCTACTTTCTTCCTTCTCCACCTTACCTATCATTACCCATCATCTCGAGCCCTCAAGGCTTGAAAGGACTTCCCCGGCCCGACTGATTCCATGGCGCCTTCTTGCACGTCACATATGCTGGACTTGCTTCTCTCCTCTTCACCAGTGTGAAGGGAGAAAGGTTTTCGTTGTACAGGAGCCAATCCAGATAGATGAGATGTGAGCTGGGGTCTCTTCCACCATCCGCTACATTCCGACACCTTCATAAGGGGTGAAGCAATGTGCCTGGTGAGCCCAGCTGTCTTCTTGTAAATTAAAGACGGCTTCATCTCTTTGGCCCTGGAGAACAGAGAATTAAATGGGAGCCGTAATCCCGGAGAAGTTGACATATCCCTTCTTGAGATTGTTTTTCAACTGTCGTTGTTCTATCAGTGGCATATTTGGGGCTCAGTACATTCTAAATATGAATAATTACTCAGGACACCCTAGAGTTGTTTTTATGGATTTATGTTCCTGCATATTTATGAAACTTAGATTCTGTGCACATTTGTTTTCGGGACAGTACACATACAAAAAGAGATTCGAAACAGCAAAGGACTTTAAAGAGTGCTCTGCATCCCACTTCCTCTGTTACTAGATTTAGCATCAACAAACTGAGAATTCGTATAAATTCATCATGAGGCAGTGATGTGCACTGGAGGATGCTGAAGGCCAGGGAGGGGTAGATGTCTGAGTGAGATATTTGTAGATGACAGCTTCAAAGTATGTTAATTTTCTTGGCTAGTAAGACGTTCTCAGTGTGTTCTCACATTTTTTTCTTGGGTCGATTATGTGTAACTAGCTCAGAGAAAGTGACGTAAAATGACGTGTGTCTCTAATTCTCTTCACAGTTTAGTGGCAATGGTGGACCCTAACCAAACCCATTACTTCCTTGGTTTCCATGGTTTAAAATCAGCCTGCATTTCCCTTGCAACCTTTCCATTATGCATCAGCAGATATAACAAATTAAGTGCAGGGAGGTGTCATCTGCTATGGTCCAGCCAGCCAGAGAGGTTAGGCCTTCTTTGAGTGTCTTTGTGCCACCTGCTAGGTGGTAGCAGCTCATTTGACTTTCCCTCCCCTCCCCTTTCCCATCATCTCTCAACATATCCCCTTTCTCACTGGAGAGGATGCCTATAGCATGGCCAAACAACTAGAAAAAAAAAAAGCATTGCTTCTGGGGACCTGACAACTTATAGTCAATTTGAGAAGGTGGAGGGGATTTGTAACAGGCACTGGACTCCCTATAAAGTGTCTAACTATTCTTTCTCACAAAGATGGAGAAAATTGGGTTCATTCCATGTATTCTCTTATCTTACGAACGATGGATATAGCTATTCTACACCTTCCCTTCGTGATAATCAGTGAAATAAAAGATTCAAGTTAAAGTTCAGAAATTCCTGAAGACTGCTTCTGACAATATGAACAATGTGCTGTGTAAAAGTTCAGACTGATGACAAAATGACTGGTTTGCTTGGTGGTAAAGCCAAATGCCATTTTCCACAAACATGTATACACTCAGATGAAAAACAAAATGAATACGGTGACCTTAACAACATTTTCCTTTAAGGGCATGAGAGGCAGGTGATGAGAACAGCAGAGTAAAACTTTATAAAGACCTTTCCAGTTGGAAAAGAGTCACCCGGTTATCTCTTTAGTCTTAAACTTTGGGCAACTTTGAGTCTCACATTACACCAAAAAAAAAAAAAAAAAAAAAAGACTGATATTTGAGTTCAAGATCGGTATTTGGAATTTTAGGAAGTTATCTGTTCATTAAGTAAATAAACAGCATAATTTATTGAGTTCATACTGTTTTGAGCTGAGCACTGGAGGTGATGACAGAAACTAATCACTGCCTTGAGGGAGTGTAGGAGGCGGACGTGCTTATTCAAATACTCCCTTGGGGTGTGCTTGGGCTGTTGGGCAGAAAGGGGCACCTTGTGGGTGTGGGGAGGAAGATTCTTTGCATACAGAAAATGTCCATGTTGGGGAAATACTGAGAAATACCCTCTGTGTTTGGTGTAGATTTTTAGCTTGACCTTCCCTTGCATCTTCTGTGGTCACCTCCTTTCACTTCCATTCTGCTCTGAATCCTTTGCAACTCTTCCAGCTTGAGGACCTCCTGTTGACTTGTTTGACTGTCATCCCTTGACTGTTGGCCACGCAAGTCAAAGAAATCGACTCTGTGAAGGTACTGGATCCATGCCCAGGCCTCAGTTTCATTTTGGAATCTTGGAGATTTAAGTCCCAGAATGACAAGGACATAGAATCCCTGGTGACTCTACCTTCTCGTGTCCCACCTCACCACGCATCCTTCCACTGTTCTCAGCAAAGTTCCCCTCTACTGCTTCCTCCTGTACAATCTTTCCTTTTTCTCTTAGAGCTATTCTTCTAGTACAATCTGCTTCCTCTGCCTAACTTCCAGCATCTAGAACTGGTTGGAGAAACTCTCCACCCCATCCCCGCTCCTTCATCTCTAGGGTGGTAAATGCTCCTCGTTTGGGGCAATGGACTTGGCATTTCAAAATGAAAGGGGGAAAAGAAAGGGGAAGATTCCACAGTAAAATTATCTTAAGATTTAGACCACAACTGCAAAGAACATCTGTTTTGAAATCTGGTGTTGTCTTTGTAACCCAAGAGAAAAGCAGGGTAAGATCAGAGGAAGGCCTTAGCCTTCCACCAGAAGAAACCACCTGCCGTGTGGGGAAGGAGCCTGGATCCTGTCCTCCTGGGGTTCAGAGCTCCCTGCCAGGAGCCTGGTTCTCTGCTTCCACCCTGTTATTAAAGAATATTGGGTCTCCTGCCATTTGTGCTAATGCCATCGTCCCTCTACCTCCTCCAGAGGCCAATTTAGGACAGCTTACATTGGAATTCATACTACATGATCCCAGAGGCTCCAGGGTAGCCTGCATTCTGCATGACCCAGGCCCAGGAGGGAGCAAAAAATCCTGGGAAATGTGCTCCGTTCGCTTCGAGGAAGCCAGCTGACCGTGGTGTGGAGGGAGCCTCGTACCCCGCAGCCTTGATCGGCAGCCCCTCACCTCCTTCTGTGTGGGCAGAGCCTGAGCTGCTTCAAGAGGAATACGTGCCGTCTGAACTGGTGGATTTTCAAATGTCGCTTGGTCTGTGGATGAGGCCCATCCATCCCACATCGCTGGGGCTGAAGCTGCAGCTGAGTGGTTCATAATTACAGTCTAAAGAAATGGCAGACAGCAGTAGAGCCAGCCCAGACCCTTTCTCTCCTCACAGCCCATGCCAAGCTGTCACCCACAGGGAATGCTAGTGTGGTTACTGAGTAGCCTGCTTGCCCAAAGACAACACGTCCAGTGCAGAGGAGACTGTTAGATTTCTAGAGACTGAGGCTGATCATCTATCTGTTCCTGTGTGCACTGTTTCCTGCTTCCTTTCTCAAGAGTGTCTGGGAACAGACCAAGCTGAACTGCGGTGCCCTCCCCTGCAGTGTGGTATCTGTAAACCCAAGGAGATGCCGGGAGAGAGGATCAGGGGATCCCATTCTAGAACCGACACTGTCTTTTTCAGGCTGTGTGGCCTTGGGCAGAATGACTTACTCTCTCACAGTCATTGTTTTCCTCTGGAAATAAGAGGGCTGACCGTGACTATCTCTAAGAGTCTCCATCTCACTCTAACATGTGACAAAGCCAAGACCTAAGGTTTTGTCACCACGAACGTGATCTTCCTTCTGAACTTGAAATACAACTTTTCGGTGACTCTTAAATGCAAGTCTGCAGTTTTCTCTCCTAACCAGGTAGTGCTGGAATTTCTCAACTGAGGCCGAAGCTGGGCAGGTTCCCAAATCAGGAACTGAGGGGAGGGGCTTGGAGAGATTTTTTTCAATTAGAGATGATCGTTCCCCTTATCTCTCCATAAGACAGTTCAGGTGAATAGGGGGTCCATGTTACTCTGTAAAGGGGCTGACCATGCAGAAGATTTTTATGTGGTTCCTCCTATAGCCTATGGTCTACTGGCTCTTAATAGCAGTAACAGTGATTTAACTTTGAGCTCCTCTTCTGACCTAGACACTGCTAAATGCTTTCCATGCACTATCTCATTTAATCCTCCAAAGGACCCTACTTTAAGCAGAGAGGGACTGAGGTTCAGGTTTGTTTAAATGACTTCTGCGTAGTAATTCAGCTGCCTAGTGGGTAGAGCTGGAATTTGAATCTGAGCCTTATTCCAGAGCCTACTTACTCACGCTCATCTTGGTTTTATCCTGGAGAACTTTCCCAGGGCAAACGGCCCGGTCCTCCCCTCTCCCCGCCCACCCTCGCTCTCCTCCCTGGCTTCCCTCCTTACTTATCACTCATTGTTTATTGTACCTTCTAAACAATAGTTAATGAGTCTGTATTACACGGTGGGGAGAGCCAGGGGTGATTTTATTCCCTGAAACAGAGATGAGGTTGTGACACTAAAAGGTTAAGTGGCTTTGGTGAGGTCACAGAGCCAGCCTGCAGTTGGCGACAGCAGCTCCGATCCCGCACTTGGGTTCCTGAACTGACCCTAAGGCCTTTTGGCATCAGAGTTTAATTAAGAGAGTTCTTTTCATTTTCTCCAATTTTCCATTTTATGGCAGCTCCGTAACTTAGGTAGATATCTAAGCCCCAGGCATCTTTCCCCCCCCACGGTGCTTTTCAGTGACTCAACTTATCACACAGAAGCCACTTGCTTTAGAGCTAAGCTTTAGAAGCCTGTTTCTGTGTGTGATGGGGGACTGCTGCTTTTTTTTCTCAGAGAAAAACAACCACAAATGCAAAACGGGCAGGTTGTTAATCGAGGACTTTTTTTTTTCTTTTCAATCTTACATTTAAGCCAGTAAATGAACATCTGTGAGTCATAAACTTGCTCTGGATCAGCCGTTAGTGGTCTGAATGTTTTTGCACCTACCTCTAATAAAGCATATTTTAGCTCAAAACTCAGAGATTCTTCGGTTTGTTGACGGTCAAGATGTGGGAAATAGAAAAGTAACTTATTCTAGCACGCTTCTGGAGGAGGAGAGTCTGTCTTTCAGGATTGTTTATAATTAGGTGTATTTTTATATTTCTTTTTTATTGAGGTTGGAGCGGGAGTTGAGGGAGGAGCATAAAAGGGAAAGTTTATGTTTTTTACATACTCTATGTTTTTGAGGGAATTCTTATAAAAAATGTGACTGTTTTCTTGATGTCATTAACGTCTAACTTCACACCCCTGTCCCTCAACTCCTGCTGGCTTTATTTTAACCCCTTTGACATGAGGCTTCTAGTTTAAGGAATTTCAGCCCTTGCTGGGTGTGATTCCCAAGTTTTGGGAATATTTGAAAATACAATTCTGGTTTCTCCCAAGTACTGGAGGAGCAGACTGCTGCATTACCGGCAAAAACAAAAAGTTGTCCCTTGGTTGATTTTTCTTGAGTGCCTTAAAAATTAGATATGGTCTTGAAACAACTTGCCCAAGGGGATGGAAGGCAAAGCTCCTCTGATCTTGTCTTGTTAGTGGGGAAGCTGAGGCGCAAATGAAACCCAGTGGACAGGAGTGCTGGGGAACAGAGCTTCTGGTCGGCCAAGGCCAGACCTAGAGGCAGAGTGACTGACATCGTTTAGCTCATTTTCACAAGCGCTAGCATATCAAACTCACTTAACCTTTGAATTGGAAAGCCATGGTGGCAAAGTAAAAGCCCCTAGTGACCAGGAAGGTGATAGCTCCCTATTCAACACGTATTGATTGAGCATCTGCAATGTGTCAGGCACCAGGCAAGGCACTGTTTTTTAGGATACGGTAAGATAGAAATATCATCTAAAGTTCACAAGAACATTTAGAAAAACCTACCTGTGTCCTAGAAAGAATAAAAATTTAGTTGATCAAAATTGATCAGATTAATCAAGTGGGATCATTGCAGGCCTGATCAGATCATTAATATCCCAAATATGTAAAAATACTTTCACTTGTCCATATGAAGTGCTCCTTGTTTCTACCAGATCCGAGGTTAGATGCATAACTTCTGATAACATCAATACTCACAATTGGCCTCCTGCAGGAGTAACTTTCTTGGAAGTCTGTGGTGACCTCTGGCTACCTTCCAAACCCCACTGCCTGGTTTGCACAGTCAAACCTTTCAAACTTCTGTGCTTCAGGACGGGGTTAGAAAGGATGATTGACAAGTTGAGCTGTCATCCTTGAACAACTGAAGGAATAAATTCCCCCGTTGCTGAAGCGCACCGTGTTTTCGGATTCATCATGGCGGGCTCTTTTAGTGTCTGGTTTGGGGGTGAGGGAGGTAGCAGCCGTGTTTAGGCTAGCCTGGGAAAGAAAGCTGAGAAACCGACTGAGGGAGAGAGACAGGACTTGCTCTGAGGAAGCTGCGTTTGAAATAGAGCAGTCACACCTGGATTAAAAAAAAAATACCAGCATCTCCTTAACATAACATCAATAAAACAAAACTCCACAAAGCAACTCCTGATTTGCACAGTTCTTCTGCTGATGTATTCGCAGCGGGTAAGGCAGGATTGGTTCAAGATCCTTTCCTTTGCTGGTCATTTGAATGTGTAAGTGCACAATTCATTCATGCGTTGTTTCCCTCAGCTTTTCCCAGGATCAGACGGGTCTGTTCTTGTCATCTGGGGGCCAGCACTGTTTTCTGATACCTTTTGGAAACACAGCTGGATGACAACATTCCTTCGACAATTAGGATTATCACATACCAATACTTCCCTCTGGTCACTGGAAGACTAGCATAATCGGCAGTTTGAACCAGGAGCCTGAGATCTGAGATTTATCTCCTATTCTTGGCTCCTCCCCTCCTTGGCTGTGGGAAACCTGTAAGTTACTAATACTTCAAGGGGACAGAACTGGAATTAGATGAAGGTAAGCAGGTGTGTTAAAACTTATCAGAGCTTGAGGTTACAGTTACAGCCAAGTGGTGGGAGCTGAACATTTGCTTTGAAATCAGGAAACAGTATTAAAAATAGCTTTCTCTGAGGTTGTTCAGAAAGATTTATGTTTTTTAAAAAATTTTATTTATTTTATTTTTGGCTGCATTGGGTCTTCGTTGCTGCACGCGGGCTTTTCTCTGGTTGTGGCGAGCAGGGGCTACTCTTCATCGCGGTGCACGGGCTTCTCATTGCGATGGCTTCTCTTGTTGCGGAGCACGGACTCTAGGCGTGTGGGCTTCAGTAGTTGTGGCACGCGGGCTCAGTAGTCGTGGCTCGCAGGCTCTAGAGTGCAGGCTCAGTAGTTGTGCCGCACGGGCTTAGTTGCTCAGCAGCATGTGGGATCTTCCCGGACCAGGGCTCGAACCCGTGTCCCCTGCATTGGCAGGCGATTCTTAACCACTGCGCCACCAGGGAAGCCCCAGAAAGATTTATGTTTAATCTTTTAGTTCATCAGAGATAGCTATCAGTGCCTGGCTCCAGCTATACATATGTGTCTAGGGTTGCACCTCTATGTCTAATGCGTGATTTATTAATTCAGACCAACTCTCTCCATTTATGATAACCAGTGTGCCAGTGGCAAACCATTAATTATGCAGGATCATGTTATGGTGTCTGAAGTGTCTGGGCTTCCCAAATGGAAAAGGGGTCTGTGTACTGGGATTCTGTCATGGCTGCGAATGACGTACTCCAGAAATTCGAAACCACAGGGCTTGTGCATCACATTTTTGATGGTGGTGCTGGGAGGGTTGTCAGTTCTTTCTAGTAGAGGAGAATCTGTGAAAGGAAAGACAAAACTTTTGGCCAATGGTGACATAATTAGAGGAACAGAATAATAGTTCTCCCTGCCACCCAACTGCTGCTGTAGGGAAACTGGAAGCTTAAGGAAGCCCAGGAGTGGATGCTAGTTTGGGGGCCCTGTTCCTGACTCTCCCAGTAGTAAAGACGACGTTGGGCCTTTGTTTTGGGTCTCCGGAAGGCTGCCTTGGGCTCCATCCTTATCAAGGTCAGGTCATTTTTAACTAATTTCTTAACGATGACACTTGTTGGCCCTTGAAAAATCGAAGGCTCCTCCAGCAATCCAGTGCCGATCCCTGACTCATAATCGGCTGGAGTCCAATATTCCCAGAGCCCTTTGAGGACACTGGCTTGGAGCCCCCTGCGCTTGCTCGCACGCAGGCCCCTCCAGTCGCTGCCTCACGTCCTGCGTGTCAGTCTTTGTGAATGAATGATAGACACGCACTTGGAGAACTATGCCGCTCCCGGGACGGGGCGGGAGCGGGTGACCAAGTCCTCAAGAATGCGTGGAGAATCTGACGGACTTTCCCGAAGGGCCGGAGCAGCCTGGGCACCCGCTGGCTCCGCGTGCGGCTTCTCTGCGGCCCGGCTGCAGTGCCCGGGGCGGGGGTGGGGGGGCAGAGGGCGCGGCGGACGCCGAGCTCCGCCCAGCCTTCCTTTCGGTTTGGACCGCCGCCGGCGATTGGCCGCGGGTCCAGGGCCCCGCCCCCGGCCGTGCCCGCCCCTC
>NW_020172768.1:4801349-4821486 GCF_003031525.2 Neophocaena asiaeorientalis asiaeorientalis | reverse complement strand
CCCCCGCGGAGACCCTGGGGGAGGGGGCCGGGCGCGCAGACCCACGGCCGGGGCTCGGCGCCTCGAGTAACGCCCCAAAGAGGAGGGGAGAGCGCGCGGGCGAGGGAGGGAGTCGGCTCCGGAGAGCGAGGGCGAGGGCGAGCGCAGGCGGCTGCCCGCGGAGAGGAGGGAGCCGGGCCAGGACTAGGAGGTAGCCGGCGGGGCGCAGGCGAGGCGGGCACCCGGCGCGCGCACTTTCCCGCAAAGTGCCAACTACCCGGGAGAGAGTTCCGGCCGCTCACCTTCTGGGCGCCGGGGAAAGTCAGCGGGAATTTGAGATTTTAGGGAAGAAGGTCCGATCCCCCCGTCCCCTGTCCCTTGTTACTTATCCCCATTAAAAAGAGAAACAACAAGAATAACAGCAAACTTGCTCTAGTCCCGTCTGTCCCCCCACTCCTGGCACCATGAAGGCGGCCGTCGATCTCAAACCGACTCTCACAATCATCAAGACGGAAAAAGTGGATCTGGAGCTTTTCCCATCCCCGGGTGAGTGGTGACTGCCGAAGCCCCCACTCCAGCTCTCGGCCAGAGGCCGGGGTCCCCTCCGCTTCTACCCCCTTCGCTCTTCCCTTACAGGCAGTGGTGCGTTTCTGTCAGAGCTTCTGCCTGAGCAGGCGATGCTGGTGGCAGCTGGAGAGAGGTAGAGAGGAGGAAGAGGACGTTGGTGGCCCGAGACCCTTGTTTGGGGGGTGGTATTTATTTTCACAGCTGTGTTTTTGTGAGTAATGGGAAAAAGCTTTTAGAATGGCCAGCACTCCCATTCCTGCTTTTTTATTTTTCCAAATGAGCGGGAACCCTCTGGCCTTATTCCTTAACGTTAGGGGGGTGGACACGGCCGCCGAGGACATCATCCCCTGACCCTGCAGTCATGCCCCAGAACTGGAGCCGCCGGATGGAGGGCCTTGGGTAGTAAGAACCCAAACGGTGTCTAACTGGCTGGCCTTCATGCACATTTTCAAATGTCTTGCCTTCCTGAGCTCCCCTGTCACATGTCCCTTTGCTATCTAGCTTCTCTTTTCTGGGTTGAGGATAGGGAGATGGGAGCAGAGCTTAACTGCAGGAAACATCCCGATTCTGTTCATGCAGGTTACTCACTTTATCCATCTTTCTAATCTGCCGTAAATTTGTCCCTTGGTACCAAAGATCTGTTAGAAGAGGGAAAACCTCCCAACACCAAACGTGACTTTGGGTCTTTGATTGGTGTGTTATCCAACTCTTGGATTTGTAGGATTTGAAAAGGAAAGGGGTAGGACAGAAATTTCATTTTGTCTTAGACACAGTTTTTGGTGCCAAGCAGTTGAATGGACGCTGGAGCTCCAGAATTTCTGGAGTAAATGCAATTGGAGAAGAAAAGATGCTTTCTTGTAGGATAGGGAACTGCCAGCTATCCTTAAGAGATTCGTTATTTGGGAGGTAGAGGTATATAGAAACATGTAGGGAGAAGGTGGTGCTTTTTGGAAAAAAATTAATCGCAGTAATGTGCTTCTCTATTGTATTGGATTATCAGTAAGTTCAGCGGCTCCCCATGTTTAAGACTTCTTTGCCTCCGCCATAATTAGTTGCTTATTTTAACCCTTTCTTAATCTGCTTAAACTTTCAACACAAGCCAAGCTGACGTTTTGTCATTTGGAGACCCTGCAGAAATCTTAATAAAGACATGGTAGTGGCTGGTGTCTTCTCCTCTTAGACCCCCTAACACTCAAGCCCAGGGTTGCTCCCTGGGAGGTGCAGGAAGACTAAGGCTGTTTGTTGTCACAAGGATGCTGAGATGAACTGGCACCTCGGAGACATTTCGGGTACATAGAGCTACAGTTCAGAAATGATACTGCTGTGATGGTGGTTTTGGGGAGTTCAAGGCAGCCAGAATAAATTCTGTTAGTCACAATTGATTCAGACCATTTATAGAGGAAGTGAAAGGATAGTTCCCAGCAAAGATAGATCTCAACCAATAGGTCCTTTCCTTAAGTATGGCTTGTTTATATGTGTGTTTATGGGGAAGAGACAGATTTGGTCGTCTGGGAAATGGTGTCAATATGTCAGTCCACGAACCTACAATGGATTTGGCATGCTGGGAAGGAAAAAGAGCCCCTAGCAACACATGTTTTAGATCACAGTAAACAGCGGAAGCATTTTGGGGGAGTAATTTAGTAAACATTAGAGGTTTTAAGTATATGGTACCGTTCTGTTGATTATTGATAAAAATAAATCCTGAGCAAGTAACTATTCTTAGCTTTCCCATCTGTAGAATGGGGACAGTGAGGCCTACTGCTGCAGTCATACCCATTATAGTAAGCAAATTTATAGTGCCCTTCTTTTGCAAAAATATTTTGTCAGCAACCTTCAGTACAAGAAAATTTCAACTGATCAAAGAAATTAGGCAGTCTTCTGCCATTCATTGTAACGAGATTTGATTTCTGGCGCTATCAACTAAGTTTGAGATCATTTTTTTCTGGAGGTTTAGTAGCATATACGTGAATATTATTCCCATAACCCAGGAAGGGAAATGGAGGCACAGAGAAGGTAAGTTATTTACCTAAGAATGTCTAGTGAGCCAGCAGCTCAAGTAACATGCATCCCGGTTTCTACCATCTCAGTGTACAGTTGCCTTGAGTAATACTGCAAGTTATCTCTGTAAAGCTTAGCAGAGAAACTTCAGTTGAGACTTAAACTTGCAGGTGCAAGGATGCAGGAAGCATTGGCCAGGGCTGCTTGCTTTTGTTGGTGGGAAAAGACACTGACTGGCAAAGTGGGGATTTGCTTTGCCCATCAGACCATACAGGACATTTTTAAAGTTTAACTTCTCATAGCGTGGCTTTGTGTCTACAGCTGTGACAAGTATTTGTCAGAATGATTCTTTGGGTTGTTTAGTTTCTTATGTGTGGAGACAACTATTTTGGGAACTTACCTGGTTTAAATAATTAAACCAGGATTTCTCCCTCCCCCCCTCCCCTCATATATGAGGGCTGGAGAGAGGCAAGAGGGAGGTGGGTGTCCCAGCAGGAGCCTGGGTCATTTGCCAGTCTCAGTGGCTAGGACCTTATCAAGAACCTTTATTCACTTTGATTCTGGATTGAGACCTCACCAGGAGTTTTGACAGCTTTACGTGCCAAATTAACATATACTTGGAAATAACATTGGCATTGAATTTTCCTTGTAGATGTAAAGTTGGATATATCATTTTGATTGTAATACATGATTGCCAGGTTCTCAGAGCTTAAATAGGTTAAAACAAGCAAAGCCATAGAGTGTCCATGGAGTTCCCTCCTGGTGTGGAGTTTGCTGAGAAGGGGTGGAGGCTGGGTGCCAAAGCAAATACATTCCCCAGCCGCCTAATTTTTCCTCTCCTTTCCCACTCCACTTTCTCGGTGAGGTGAGCATAATGCCCAGGGAAGATCAGGAATTCTAATTCTGTTTGTTTGCGCTTTTACAAGAATGAAAAAGGATCAGCCCCCCTCCTACCCTAGGAAAGGATGTCCATCCCTCGGGGACCTGTATTGCCCTTAGAGATAGGAAGAAGCTCCGTCCCTCTCCCAGTGCCTTTGGTCAGTCTTTGTATCTTCATCTGTATGGACCAGAAAGAAGGGCAGAGCTTCCGGGCTCTTAGGGTCGCCTGTTCACTGTGCTTCCAGACCCCCACGGACCACGCGCCATTAGTGACGACGAGCCCAGCATTTCCGAGCAGGGACTCTGTAGCCAGCCTGTCTGGGTTTGAATCTCAGTTCTGCCACTTACTAGCTGTGTGACTTTGGACGAATTACTTCATCTCTCTCTGTACTCCAGCTCCTGCATCTGTAAAATGAGTGCGATAATCCTTCTACGTCATAGGGTTGATGTGAGAATTAAATCTATTACTGTGTGCAAATCTTAAAACTGCTGATCCACAATAACAACGCAAAATGACGACGGATGTAGAATTTTTAGGGGCCCTTGAAGTGTTTTATAGGGGCTACAGCTGCCTGTGCACCTCCCCTAATCGCTTATTTGAGAGGGAAAGAAGAGTAAAGTTAAAGAGAACCTTTTCACCTGCCTCACTGAGACCTCACACTCCATTCTGTGCCCCAGCAGCAAACAGCAAGCCAGGTAACTCTCAGAGTGTCAGGGCATCTCCGGGGCCGGGCTGTCAGTTACTGGCTCAGGGATCAGTCAGTTACTGTGGCTCAGGGATCAGTCAGTTACAGGCTCAGGGATCAGTCAGTTACTGTGGGTTACACTGGCGAGATTGTCAGTGCTGCCTCAGAGCCAGAAGGCCACCAAGACTAGGGGCCGGGGAACATTTACAGGGTTGATGGAAATGTAGAGTTCTTCAGTTATGCAGGGTTGGGAAATGCATCATGTCCAGTTATCATAAAGTGTCTCAGATCTTATTTATTTATTTGTTTGGCAGAGCTCGCATTCCTGGCATTTTTGGTTGGTTTGTATTGCTGTTTTTTTGTCTGTGTAACTTTTTTTTCTTTCTTAAAGAGACCAGACCACCCTGTAGGGGGATCACCTCCCCCTAGGAGACAAACCAGCCCGCGGTCAACCTTCCAGAGCCAGCTTGCTCTGGGCTCCATCAAAATCTCTGCAAAACCGAGAGCTGGTTAGTGTAGGTCAGGATTTTTTTCAGGAAAGCGAGGCTCCCTATTGCAAAGAGCACAGATAACTCTACAATGGCGACAGCGACAGTATAATTACAGCCGTCCCTGGTTTGCGGAATGAATCACCCATGGCTGTGGTGGCATTCCCTGAGCTTGCAGTGAAGGTAGATTCCTGCCGTTCCCAAGCTGTAGGGATGTTTCTGCAACACGTACTGAACCTGCATCACGTGCCAGGTTCTTTCCCACTTCACACCACTGACTCTGGGGCACGGGCACAAATTAGTACATCCATTGTTCAGATGAGGAAGAGGATATTCTGAGAGACGCGTAATTTGCTCTAGGCCGCACTGATAGAAATTTATAAACTGTTGAGTGTTGCGAGCATTTTATACCTACTGTAAAGCACCGTCTTATTCACAGAAACTCAGGGAATCAAAAGAGAGGAGATGAGGAGGCACTGGTGGTCGGTGCTTTGGGGGTTGAGGGGTGCAGGGGACCCCTGCAGCCCTGCATGACTCCTCTGAGCTTGGGGTTAGGGCCTGTCCTGTGAGCTCCCTCCAGGGCTGGCAGTCGAGGTGTGTTGCTTTAAGAAGATGCTTGAGGGTTCCAGCGAGGAGGCTTGCCTGAGATCACCAAGCAGAGAACCAGGCTTCTTGTTTTTCCAATGTCTTCCAGATGTAGTTCGTTCTCTCACAGGTGAGGACGTGATTGTGTTCACTTCCAAGGTCACATCCTTCCCAGAGCCTCCCCATTCGGCCTGATTTACCTCTTTCGTCACGGACACAGCTCTGCATGTATCTCACTCACAATCTGGGCGACGAGAGACACAGATGAGCAGCAGTTTGTTTTCTTAGTACAGATGTGATTTAATTTTCCTTCCTGCAAGGAGGCCAGAGGTACCTGCCTTTATTGTCTGCACAGCAAATAAGTTTTGTCTTTTTCCCTGCCTAAAATGTAGGGTTTTCAAGCCCATGCCGTGGGTCAGGGCACATAGTGTGTAGCTGTTCTGGCACAAGGAGGGAAGTTGAGCCCCAGGGTGCTACCTGCAGACCTGCCCACGCCAACCCACCCCCCACCCCCACCCCGCTGGCCCACAGCTCAGTGGGAAACCAACAGACTCCCTGGCGACTTGTCCACGGGTGAGGTCTTGGTTCCTCTGTCACTGCCTTATGGGGAGCATTTTTTCCAAACACTTAATACCCTTGGGTCCCACGGTCATCCCAGAGAGGAATTTGTATATTCACAACACAGTCCTCATGTTTTTATCTGGGTGCTCCCGAATGAAGTGGGGGCCCCACCCCCTGCTCAGACAGAGTCTCCGATGGGATTTGCCTCCCTGTTCACAGTATTCTAGGTCCACCCTTTGCTTCCAGCTGTTAAGCTCTTCTTAACTCTGAGTTAGGAATGTGGAGACAATCCCCAAATCTATCATTTTTCCTTGTCAGGTATCTACAGCTCCAGTTTGCTTTTTTTTTTTTTCAGTTGGGTTGAAGAGCTCTTTCTCCAGAACTTCAGTAGGTGTTTTTCACATTTGCAGAAACAGGCTATTTGGCTACTTTTCTTGAAGCTCTGTGCCTATCTATGTTACCTTTTTCTTTCACTTGGGTAGTTCATAGTCTCTATGCACGTCCAGAAGGAAATTGGTCTGTAGTGTAGGTTACAGCAGATCCAGTATCGCTGGCGGTACTCAAAATAGTGCTGTTTGAGCCATAAATATTTATTGATTATTTGGCCAACTTCTTGATATTTCTCAGGTGCTTTCCAGTTTCTGCTGCTTGGGGGCAGGCCTGTCACTGGGCACTGGGAAGGTGGCTTCTTACTGCCCCATCACCTTTTCCCCATTGTCCTTTTTCTGTAGCATTTCGTTTGGTCTCAGAATTGTAAGATACTGACCCAGATGGTGCTTTAAGACCCAATGTAGCATTGGAAAGTTTTAGGGTACTGGATTTCAGATCTTGATGGTGTGTGCTTGTAATTTACCATCCAAACTGGGACACTTTTGAGAGTGTAATGGGTGCTGTTAATAATGACACCACAATGAGAGATAGACTAGGACTGTCCCTGGAAATGGGGCGCATACCACTTGGACACTGATTTGGGACAATAATATTCTTTATGATATCTACTTAGGCCACCCAGAGTAAGCTAAAAGGACCAAATTAAGAGTTTGAAGAAATTCAAGTTCAGTGTGGTTTCCCCCAAGCATGAGTTATATTTGTAAATGTGTTTTTTGACACATAATATAATATTTCTCAGCACCTGGGAAACAACTAAAGATCAACCTCAAATGAGTTCACTTGAAGCGTTTGAAACCTCTCGGTAGCTTTGAGGAGCTATGCTAAGCTGTCGATTTTTGTTTTGCAGAGTTCTGTAGAGGAACTGTAAACTCCCTGTGTGTAGGGGGTGTGTGTGTGAAAATGAACTTTTGAGTCGGGGGAAACGCCATCATTACACACGTGAAGACAATGACATTTTCCCTTTGTTTCGTTTTAATGTTTATCCAAGATGAGAAGTTTTACGTTGGGATCAAAAGGGGCAAAAAAAAAAATTTTTTTTTGTACCGTTAAAATGGGTAAAAACAAAAAGAAAAGTAAAACAGCAAGCCCTCAGTTTTTTAGGGCGGGAGGAAGGGAATGGAATAGTGGATTCAACCGCAACATCCCGTTTGGCTAAAAAAGAAGAGAAAAAAAGAAGAGAGGTGACAGGAGAAGAATTAGAAAGTCTGAAAGGACTAATGAAAGAATGAAAGGAGATAGTGAAAAAAAGATCAAAGAATTTAAGCGATGTTTCATAGACTTTTGGAAACCCCCCCATATGGACCAAACATTGCACTTGGGTAAGAATTCTAGTCCAAGTGGCCAGGTGGGTAATCTGTTTCCACTCTTTGTCTCTGTAATCATTTCTGAATACTTTACATGCTGCACGGCTGTATGGCAGGTCAGGGCAACCCAGAGGGAATAATCCTTGTGCTCTAGGTGCTTTCATGGGTAAAAGTGCTGGAGGAGCCCCATTTGAACTTGTGAAAGTACATGGGGATCAATGATTCTATTTTCTGTGTCTGTTGGGTGCTTTCTCCCAACAGTTCTAGGTTAGAATAATTTCCTGGGTCAGCTTCAGGGAGACCATGGGTATTTCAGAAAAATTTGGAAGATGTGGTTAAAAACAAGGAGAGGAATATCTTAGATAGAACAGCGTGGGGAGAATGCTGAAAGTTTGGAGTGAAAGAAAGGCTTACATAAATATGAAGAAAAACACCTTGATTGTAGAAAGGGAGGAGAGTTGGAAGTGTGAGACCAGGACCTATGTTGAGAGCGTTTTGCATCTCAGGATGAATTTTGCCTTTGAAAGTAGGGAGATTTTAAGGGCAGAGCAGTGTTATTGAAAAGGCTTATGAGAGAGGTGATTTGTTTTTTCTTTTGGTAGCATTACTTTACCTCCCAGTCATACTGTTAGTTGTTAAAACCTCTATATCAGTTTATCAGAATAAGCGTTAAACCTCAGAGAAGATGACAGATCAATCAGGTACATATTTTCAAGGTACAAATGGAAAATAAGAATCTAGGTTAGGCCAGGGGGTTCCTAATCTGGTGAGTGTTTGTAGATACATGGTTTTTTGAAGTATATATTTAGAAACCCCTACTATGTGCCGCGTACTATACCTACTCTCAATTAATGATATTTTTGTGCAATTAGAGTTTTGTGCTGGGATAATCACTGTCGTTACTTATCATTCATGAGAGTGTGTGGTTGAGTTTGATGTTCAAATACCCTTCAGAAAATCCACTACAGGGCATTTTCAGTGGAAGAGTTTCCATGTGTTGACTTCTATAGTTCTAGTATTTATTTTTCTTTTTCCTATCTATTTGAGATTCCCTGCCTAGGTTTTTTTTTTTTAATTCTATACATTATGCATTGGTTATCTTATATCATTGAAATACTAATTAAATGTGTGGAATGCAGTGAGGATTCAGGACTAATAAGGGGAGGTCTGTCAGCCTAGTAGGAGTACATTTTGTGTATAAGCTGAGCTGAGTGTCTACTCTGGGGAACCCATCATTGCCTGGAGACCCAGGAGGCCTGGATTCTAGCCACGGCTTTGCAACTCTTTGTCTGTGTGACCTTGGGCAAGTCATTTCTTTTTTCTGAACCTCCAGCTCTTCATCGTTAAATAAACTCACTGGAGAAGATGACCTGTAAGGTTTCTCTTAGCGCTGATAGTGTATGAATCTAGATAGCATTTAAAATAATGAAGGCTTAGAGAGAGCATGGAATGTCATTCAAGAGGTAGGCAAAATGGGGGTATTTTTCTCTTGGTCCCCATATTCTGTTCATCACAGTTCCATCATTGGGAGGATTTTGAATGCATTCGTGAAGATTACCTTTCATGGGGAGAGGCATTAGGAATTGTCACAGGCCTTGCCTACGTTTGGAGAAACACATTGTCCCTGGGGTGACGCTGGACCAGGCGTCATACCTTCCTCTTGGTCCCTCTCCATGAAACAGCTTCCTTTTTCCATCAGCCTTTGCTACGGTTGCAGCGGAAAGCAGCTCCAGCGCGGGGGGTCTGCTCTGGAGGAAGGAGATGTAGGCTGGGGGTCTGGTAGGTGAAGCAGCCAGCAGCCCCAGCTGCATCCTCGGAGCCGAGCGTGTGGTCTGAGCCAGACCTGTTTCATCTCGGCTACTCAGGGCGCTGCTCTGGGCAGAAAAGTCCCCTCCTGCAGCAGGAACGCATTCTGCTCAAAGCCACCCTGGTGAGGCCCGTGCCTCTTGTGTGTACCAAGGCAGGGGCTGGGCCCCTGGCTGCTGGGCGCTCGGGAATGGGGTCTGGCCCTCCCGGAGGTGCTGGCTGCCAGGAGATCCCACCTGCTCTGGTTTCCCCGGGTCCAGGAAGCTGCTGCGAGTGTGTGCTGGGGCGTGGTGAGCACAGGCTGCCGGCCTTTCAAAGGCTGCATTTACAGCAGTGGAGGCATGGCGCCTGTACACAGTCGTTATCTGAAAATCAGGTTCTGGATGTTATTGCTACGTTTTGAGAAAGGTCTGACACAGTTGCCCTTTTCTTTCAGGAGCAGGGACCTAAGATCGGCGTGCCAATTTGGGGGAAAAACAAGAAAAACTGCCACTGATAAGAGGGCAGAGTTGATCTCTCCGTAATTGTGTAGGCATCTCTCATCTCGTTTTTACCTTTTTCTTGTTTTTTTCTTTTCTGTTAGTTATTGGATGCCAGCTTATTAACGTGCCAAGAACCTCATTCTTTTACCCCTATCCCTGATAGCTAACTAAGTATTCTTCTCATCTCTCAGATGGAGAAACCATGAGGTTAAACAATGTGCCCAAGGCCACACAGCGGGTGAGCGGAGTTTAGATTTAAGCCCAGCTGCAGGTCACTCCAAAGCTCACTCTTCTCAGAAATATTTGGATATTTGTTGACTTTGGGGAAATACTAAGGTCTGTTTGTGCCTATCGTTTACCACTTCACGTATTACTTGGTTGTGATCTGGTAGCATTTCGCAGTTTGACGTGGGACTTACTCCCCCTTTTAGCTTCACAGTCCCCTGAGTTACAAATATGTTACAGGTAGGGAAACTGATGCCCACTTGTGATGCCAAGTTCCTTTCCCAAGGTAACTTGGTAAGTAAGTGGCAGAGTTAGAACAGGAAGCTGGAATTCTCCAGACCCCTTGACATTTCCATTCGGCCACACACATTTTAAATATTTCCTTGATTGGATGAATACATAGTGCATTCACGTTACTACAATGGCTGCTAAACATTAGCCTGAGGCAGAAGTATTAACGAGGCATCCTCTGCTCTTTTGCTGGAGATTGAGTTCCCTGCATATTTTCTATGTATAGTTAGTCGGTCCCCTGTAGACAGTTGGCTGACGAGTGAGCTTCAAGTGGGTTGCACAAATCACTATCATATGGGATCTGGAGAATTTGCACAGCTTTCCATGATGCCAAACCGCTGGCCAAACTTTAAGTAGGATGGTAGGTTAGTTCTTTCTCAAGAAGTAGAAAAAGGTGAGTTACCCCCCAGGCTTCTAGACAAAGATGCGGTTTTCCTCTGGGGTGGGCTGACTTTGGACTTTGAGAAATGCATTTTTTTTGTTTGTTTTGTTTTTTAATCTAAAGAGTTTTGAAAAGAACTCCTGTCCAACCCCCGTTTCCTTATACTGAAATATATGCTCATTGCTTTGGTCTTCTGAGCCTCAGTTTACCCTTTTTAGCAAATGAGGTCCACTTTAATGACGAGCAGGAACTTCAGGTAGGCAGAGGAGTACCTCAGGATAAAAAGTAAAACAAAACCCAGAAAACTTGGCATCTCATGCTGCATGCTATGGGAAAGAATTGTGCCAGAGAGGCGTACAAGAATTACATTTTCGGTGAGTTATGTTTTTCCCCTGTGAGTTTCCATTTGGGGCAGGGGCATTTGCTATGGCACCGGGTGTATACACTTGGAGTTTAGTGAAGTTATATTAGATTATCCCCCTAATACAATGTGTTGTTCCTTAGCGATAAAAATAAGCCTTCTTCCCCCCGTTTTGGTCATTCTGAGAACAAGAGCATTGCGAAGCCAGATGACAGGTTGTCACACGGAGAAGTGGCCCCTTGGCATGTGGTTGTATCCTTGGGAGTGAGTTTAATTCTGAATGGCCAGCAGTGCCCTCCGGGGCTTCTGGATTACTGGGGAAGAGGAGGTGGGGATGGCTGTAGAGCTTGGTACACCTGATTGCAGCCAGAATGGAGAATAGGTTTAAGTTCGGCATTTTTGAATGTGGGCGCTAACTTTAGTCTTGTCAGGAACATTTAGTCTTGTAAAGCAAATCTTACTGTGGCTGCCAAGTGTCGCCTCTTCAAAATGGGGTTCAGGCCTCCACTTCTGAGTCGTTTTGGTCAGGCCTGCAGTGTGCTTGGCCTTCCATTTTCCTGGTTGGAGCATTTTCTGTGTTGGTAGCCAGACAGGTCCACCCAGATAGGTGCTCATCCTTTACCTTCTGCCTGGCATGAGAATCAGGATACATGATTCACTTAGAGCTGCCAGACTCTAGCCACGTCTCTGCGTCACCTGTCACCTCCGTCAGCTCCGTTTTCTTCTGGAAGAAGGGCGTTCCTGGTGGGTGAGCTGCCTTTGCTTGGAGAGAGTGGGAACATTAATGAGCTCACGTTTACGGAGAACTCTGGAGGCATCCGTGATATAAGGAGTGTTATTAAATTTCTGGGAGATATGATACAGAGTGGCGATGCTGAATACCTAGGAACTCTCTTAAGGGTGAATGGGTGTGTGTGTACAGGAAATGCATCCTTGATTTCACATCAGATCAAGAGTTCAATCTTATACCTTCCTTACCTCCTAATGGAAATCAAACATTCTCCAGAACTGCTGGGTGCTTGTTTTTGGTCTCTGTACATATCTGTGCTTCAGTTTGGAGGCATGAGAGAAGTGAAACTAATAGTTCTAGAGTACCTACTGTGTGCCAGGCACTTTGCAGAGTGCTTCACACAAATGACACATTCTTTAAACAACCCTATGATGTCGGTGTTTTATTTTTTTTCAATGTTTTTAAATTTTATTTAAAAATTGTTTTTATTGAAGCATAGTTGATGTACAATATTGTATAAGTTATAGGTGTACAACGTAGCGATTCACAGTCTTTCAAGGTCATAGTCCATTTATAGTTATTATAAAACATTGGCTATATGCCCTGTGTTGTATTATGTCTCCTTGTAGCTTTTTTCGTACATAAGAGTTTGTACCAAGGTTGGTGTCTTAACCCCCATTATGAAGATAAGAAATTGAGTCTCAGAAAGGCTGCAATAATTTTCCCAAGAACTCTCAAGTCACAAATTTAAACTTAGATCCTTCTAATTACAAAGTCCTACCAACTTAGAATCTGTTTGGAGAGAAAATTTGCTAACATTCTCATCAGAGGCTTTGATTCTTAGTGCGTCCTTCTGCGCAGTGTGCTCTTTTGGGTTCCTCATTATTCTCAGGCTAAGAAAGAAAAACATCCAGTATATCTATAAATATATATCACTGGGATGTGTAATAGAGCGGAAGCCAAAGACATAGTTCCCATCGTTTCCATGTGCATTTTCAAATTCAAAGTGGACAAATGAAACGTAGGTACCTAAATTTACTAATGCATAGAGAGAGTTGGTGCTTTTGGCTCCATTTTCCAGATTGGGAAATCAAGGAATGAAGTAAGGGCTCCACCCATTCTTGCGAGCCCTCCGGGGAGTGGATATTCAGAGGCACACGTCTAGGCCTTGAGGCCACTTGATGCAACAGGAATGTTGGTAGAAAAATAAACACACACATGGAATGAATCACTGTCTGCATGATGGACCTGGAGTTAGCCTCTGATTCATTTGGAGATTTAAAAAGAAAAAATAACCCAAGTCCCCTGCATCGGCAGGCGGACTCTCCACCACTGCGCCACCAGGGAAGCCCGAAAAATCTCTTTATTTCTGGATTTCTGAAGGCCTCGCTTAGGGGAGCCTTGTGGCTTTTCTACGTCCTCACCTGTGATGGATGGCCGGATGGGAGAAATTTGAAAGTCCAGGCCGGCTGCAGTGTCTCCAAAGGGTTTTGGGTGCTGGATGAGCAAAACAGCAACTTCATGTTTTAGATGAGATCGGGCCCCGGCGACTTGCTGCTGGATTCACAGGGTCGGGTTGGCGTGAGCTACTCACAGGCATCGGCTACAGGCAACGAGCGGTGACCGGGGAGGATGAGCCCAGTCTCCAGGGGCCCCGACTGCCTTGCTTTGTAAGAAAACACTCACAGTGTTTTTATGGGCAAGCCAGTTCCAAGGAATTAGTATTTGAATTTCCAAAAGCTGGTGCAAGATACGCAGGAGGCTCCTCCCACACAAACTAGCCAGGAATCTGAGAATCTTCTTCAAATTCCTGTTCTAATGGAGCCTGAACGCGGTCCACTTTTTTAGTCATTGGAGTTTGGTTCTTATATCCATCAGATGGTCTGTTTATGCCTAAGGTTTCTTAGCATCATCTTAAGATACAGACGCCTTCTCTTCCCATTCGGTAGATGAGACCTCATAGTCACGGGGGAGGGATCCATTTCTGGGTGGCTCCATAGAAAGTCCTCTTTGTCTGTGAATCCCACAGCCTCTCATTCATGACATTGGTTGTGATGATGGCTCTCCCTGTAGCCACCGCCCTGTCCTGGAAGGAGCAGGGTTTGGAGGTGAGACAGACCTGAGTTTGAATTTTCTGCTTGCTAATTTGCCCTTCGGCAACGTATTTAACTTCTCCAAGCCTTCCTTGTGTAACCCTTACAATGGAGGTAATCATAAAGAGCTTTCAGGGCTCTTGCAAGGATTTGAGATAACGCCTGTAAGATACTTTTCCACAGGGTCTCGTAAATGGTGTGTTATCCTTGTGTCTCGTAGGCCGCCATTTCTGTACAGAGGCTCTTTGCTGACAGCGCCGTTGCTACTTCAGTGGTTGTTAGGACTGTGGTTACAGAAAATTTTCCACTCGACACCCCTGTAACCAAGTGGGCCGGAGCGGTCCCTGTGGCCACTGGTAGTGTTTTCTTCCTCTCACGCACACTTAGCAAACTTGAGCTTGGCCTCAGGTCATGGATCCGACTTTAAAAGCATCACGTTCAGGCCCTGGCCAGGTCAGCGGGGCCGGTTCTTGGAATTGTCGTTATCAGGATATAGAATTATTTTAATTGTCCTCTTCTTTTCTTCTGGGAGGGACCTAAGCATGTGAGGTTCAGGAGGAAACCTCTACGACCTGTCACTGCAGCTGGCCTGGAGTAGAGCTGCCTCCTTCAGGCCCTCCACGTTAGCTTGCTGCTGGGAAAGGCCAGGTCAGTGAGTCCACGCGATGCCCTCCTAAAGATAACGAGCCTCGGGTCGGAAGAAGGACCACTGGCCTTGCTTCCTTCTCCACACCCCGTGTCCCTTCTGTCCCCCAGCAAGTGCCCAGTAGACCCTCGCAGTACTAGCCAACTTCCGCTAAAGCGCTTCGCAACTGAAGACGCCTTCTCTGGAATCTGCCTGTGGCCAATTGCAGTGGTTGATTTACAGCCGGAATCCGGCACCTGGAAAAGGGGATCCTGTGTCTTTAAACAGCTGTGCTCCAGTGTGTGTAAATGTGCTTGCTAATCCAGTGACTAATTCTCTATATTATAAAGCAGCGACAAGCGGGCTGCCAGGGCAGGGCTGGATCCCACCTGGAGTGGTGTGTTAAGGCTCAGGGAATCCTTTCTTGAATTCTGCCACACCACCCGTCTCTGGAACGGACTGGACATCTCATCTGTCTGTTCCCTGCACCAGAATCAGAACTTGGTTCTCCGGATTCCCATCCTGCTCTCGCCTGCCCCCTCCCCTCCAGACCCTGGGTCAGTTTATTTACTCACCCGAGGGTAGAGCCAGCGCTGCTGCATCTGAGTCAGGGCTGGGGAACCAATCAGAGCTGCTCTGGGGCATTCCAGGGGCCCAAACTCATGATCCCTCTTGGAAGAGAACTTTCCAAAAGGTCCCATTTGGTCACAGTGTTGCGACTGCACCTTTTCTCGGTTCATGGCCAGTGAGCCTGGTCCCGTGTGTGTATGCCTGAAGCCCTTTTCTGTCTGCCCTTCCTTTTTTTTCCCCCAGGGTTGGGAGAGAAACCTTCAGAAAGAGCCAGGTCTGATGGAGATTTCCTTCTCCTTCAACATCGAAATACACAAATGCTAATGTCACTCTCCATGGGCCCTGGGGCAGCCTCTTCTGGGCACGGCGGCGTGGGGTGAGGCGAGCTTGATGCTCTCTGCCTGTCTCTTGGAGTCTGTGGCCTCCCTCTTAGTCCTCCTGTAAGTGGTCCCAGAAGTTGTAGCCTCCAGGCATCCGCCTCTGGAAACGACCTCTCCCAGTGTTTCCGTGGCCTCCCAGTGAGCGGGCCTGTCTGCATCTCTTGAGGCTTCCCTGTGGCCGAGGTCACAACGATGTCTCTTCCCTCTCACTAATGCCACCCACCTGCCACTGGAGTTGTCCTTGACACCTTGGCCCCTCTTCTTCCTCACCCCCCTACACTCCAGACGTCGGCACCCTTGCCCCAGTGCTTCTGGAAGCCAGCCCATCACTGGAGAGGTGGAGAGGTGGTCTGTGTGCTTCTGGGAAGGGTCCATGTCTCCCAGTCACCGGGAGGTGTTCCCATTGCTTGGCTCGTAGAAGGTGGCTCATTAGCTCTTTTAAAAAATATATATATTGCTTTTTTAACTGAGATATAATTCACATAATATAAAATTCACCATGTTAAAGAGTACAATTCAGTGGGTTTTCGTACATTCACAGAGCTGTGCAACCATCACCAATAACTGACTTGGGTACATTTCTACCACCCCTGAAAGAAGCCCCCCGCCCATGGCAGTCAGTAGCTCTTTTTGCGTGAAGGCGTGCTGGTCAGGCTGTCCAGCAGGGCACAGGGGGGCGTGGAGCTGTGTCTCCTGGTGAGAGCCCCCACTGCTCTCCCCTGATGCTCCAAGCACGGACCCACAGACCCGGGAAGCTGGGGACTCGCTTGTTTTGGCTCTGCTGTGTAGGAAGCTAGTGTCTGTCTGGGCACAGATAATGAGCCCTTTCACTAGCGGCAGGGCTGTTCAGTCCCGGAGCTTCGGGCTGTGGTGGCTGCAGTTTCCTAATGGCTTCTTGATGAGGCAGAGCCACTTAGCAGCAGAGGATGAGGGCTGTGTATCCGCACCGGGTCTTTCCCTTTCCCACCTGAGGCTGCGGATGGACAGTGGCTTCTGCTCCCTCCCCTCTTGCATTGATCATTTCTTCTCTGCTCTCCACCCGTTGGCCTATCAGACCCATTGATCTGGAGATGGGATCTGCCTGGTGGCTTCTCAGCCTCTTGGGTTTGCCCCTGGGAGAGGCCTCCGATGCTGTCTGCTCTGGGCCAGTGTGGGCGAGACTCTGGGGTCGCCTTAGGGCTGCCAGAATGCCCCGGGCTGGTTGTTTGGGGCCCCGTTCTGAAAGGAGAGAGAGAGAAAAAAAAAACCTGTGGAGGCTACAAGAGACCACAGCACAACCCTTAGCTGTCCGCACTCTGGATGCATTTGCAGTTAGAACAGGAGCTGCTTGTATGGCTCCAGGACCTGGCCTTTTTGAGGTAGACTTATGGCCTTGTTAATTAGATGCGTCAGGTTCAACTTACAGGCCAGTGCCCCTGATTTTATGTTCTGCCTTTGTCAGTGGGGTTGGTTGTATCCCCTCATCGCCATCACCGTGTCTTCTTTACCCTTCCAGCAGGACTGAAATGGTTGCGTCACAGACCTTGTGGATGACGCGATGGCGCTCACCTCTTCTTTCAGTGCTTTTTAGATGAAGGTCACTGGATCGCTGAAAGTAACAGCCGCCTTCACTCTTTCTGGATAGATAGGAGTAGCACCCTCAAATTTTAGACCTGTTACGCAGAGTGGTTTCGTGCAGTTGAAGTTGGGTGTTGGAGATTCTTGCTTTATGATCCCTGGCATTCAGCTGGGATCCCTGCTGGCAGGAAGCTCTTCTACCGTAGAGCCTGGCCATCGTGATTGAAAATTTATAACCTAGAGCAGCAGCGGATCCCATCCTGGGCCCATTATATCCCGTGCTTTTTAGATCTTTGGATGGCTTATTCCTCTGTTGTTCTTACGAACCTGGGGAGCAGTAGAGTTTGTCTCGAGTGATGACCAGGGCTTGATAGCAGCAAAGACAGGAGGGAGATGTCTCTCTCCCAATCCACCACGATAAGGAAACAGCAGTGGTGCAGAGGGCAAAAAATACTGGCATGGAGCCAAGAGGTCTCTAATTAGTAACCACGTGATGTCACTCCGCTGAGCTTCGTTTTCCCCATCCGTAAGAGAAAGGGGTTGAACTAGGTGATGTCTCAAGTCCCTTCTAATCCTGTGTGTTCCGGGATCGATCGGGAGCCCTGTGGGCCACCTGACCAGGGCGGGCGCTCACCCACCCTCATCTCTATGGCAGCTTCCTCTCATTCATCTTGTAATTTCGTCGAGTTGCCAGGAAGGGGAACATCCCTCCAAGGACTTGTTAAAGCTTTATAGCAAATTCTGTGAATTCCTCTTTTCCCTTTTTGGCCGAGGATAAGCTGTGTGCATCAGATAACAGCGAGGGCAGGACAGCGGCGCAGAGGCAGGGAGGAGTGTGAACGCGCAAGCAGGGTGCGCGTGAGGTACTAGCTCCTACCCAAGGCCATGGAGAAGGCCAAAGCTGAAGAGATATAGGGGCCAAAGTTCTAGATCTGGAATACCCGGAAGCAGCCTCAGATGCTAGGTTGAGCAGGGAACCTAATGGTTTAGGGAGAGGACCCATAATCCCTTGAAGCTGTCTCTCAGGGTTCTAAGTACCTCCCTAGCAGCTCAGGAAATTTGAGCTGGGACTCAGATTATTCCCTAAAACCCTTAAAGCAACAGGATTTCTGACTCCTCGTTAGGGATGTACGTTTGGATTTACTGAGCTGAGTGGGGCCTTTATTTCACGAGTTGTTGAACATGTAAAGCCTGATGCTGTAAATTCCAGATGCTCCACGTTAGGGCCCTGGCATCGGTTTTTGGTGCATGTAGCTGGTGTGCATTTTGGTGCACTTAGCAGGCGTCTTTGAAGACTGTGATAGGTCCAGAGGAGCGCTGTCTCGTGCGCTTGCCAAATATACTATGGGTGGGAAGTTTTGCATCTTCTCTGATGTCAGTCTCTTAGGGGCGGGAACGTGTGTTCCTCTGCCTTCTCCCTATATTCCTGCCATGTGGCTCCCACGTGGTTCTCTTGAATGACACTGGGATGAGTCAGCAGGGCCCTTGGAGAAGAAGGGGATGCTTACTTAGCCTGTTGGGAGCAGGGGGTGGGGGAGAAGTCAAGGAAGCAGTGTTTGAATGAGGTCCTGGACCACGTCGGATGGCCCAGGTACCCACTTAGATCTTCACAGTTTGGTGCCTTTTAGGTGGTCATAGGTTTCAACTGGGTTTCAGTCTCCACCATCTGCCTAGGACAACAGTGTATAGGGGCGTTTGCTTGTCGTGGCCTTGTAGGTGGCATCTCAGACATCCTCGCATCTCAGGTTCACCAGGCCACCCTACAGATGGTCTGACCCCTGAACATCTGGATCCCTGCACTCCTGAAGCCAGCGAAGAGAGTGTGGGAAGGAACACAGTACGTCACTTTTAATCACTCGCTGGTTACATCGGTCCCAGCTGTGTGCAGCGCGTGCCTGCTCTGTGCTTAAGCTCTTAGGTTACACGACATTTAAGTGCTTGTCTCCAGCTCCCTCCCGCTGTGGTGACGTTACCTGGGACGTTCTCAGTGAAACACCCTAAGCTCTTTCAATGGAAGGGACGAAAGGGATCTTTTTCGGGTTCCTTTCTACCTACTTGGTGTTGGTTTTCCAGGAGCAAGGAGCTTGATGGCAGGAACTCGAAGGCATGCGTGGGGAGCTTAAAGTTTTCCTTAGGGGGGCGTCTGTATGAATCCCTGGATGTCTTGCCTTTAGGGGATTCCAGCTTTGCAGTTAGGATTCTGAAGTCTGTAAGCTTGGACTGGATCCAGGGCGTGCAGTTACTGACTCTGTCAGTTGCCGGTCAGTGCCAGGGCTGTCGGTGGAAACTCACAGTGAAGCCCTGCGGCAGGAGGGCTGCTTGCAGGGCCTGCTCCAGGGTCCCTGTGCCTCCTTCTCCAGCCCAGGCCCAGGCTCTGCTCATTTTCGGTTTGGTGTCTATCACAGGCTTATGCGACCATTGCTGGTCCTTGTTAGTAAGCCTCTAGGAGGATTTAGACTATAAGTAACACAGCTGGGAAGGATTAAAATTGTCACTCCAAAGTTATGTCAGAGCAGAAGATGGCATTTCCAGAAAATAGAGAGACTGTCCAAAGAGGATGAACTAAAGGGGAGTCAGAGGCCTTTATTGAGATGTGGGGCACACATACACGTGAAGATCAGCCCTCAGCCTCTTTATGCACCAAAGAAATGAGGAGGGAACGTTCCCATGAAGAAACACTCTGAGGGGGACTCCAACCATGTGTCATTACCAGACCCGACGGGACCGACGGGGCTGTTGTCTCGGGAACAAGAGAGTTGACCTCCGTCTAGTGGTCAGGCTTTCCATGCACCCCTGCCTTCATTGCTCTGGGCTGGGCCGAGCAGCAGTTACAGTCTGGACCTACCCCTTCTCCATGGTGGCTGTATTTTAGCAGTAGGCACGCACACTTCTTCACTTGGCTGAAGAGATCCTTTAGGCTAAGAAGAAACTACTCTGTGAGTGAAAAAGGAGCCTATTTCTAAGCAGGCAGTGTTCCGGGTGACCTCATCTTCCTCCCAGCCCAGATCCAGTTGGAGCTGTGCGTACAGGGCAGAAATCCAGTTCCTCCTGTCTGGGACTCACAGTGGCAGATAAAAATAGACCAAGACTTTGTCTGCAGCCATTGTTCTCTAAGTGCCCATTGTTTCTGGAAGCAAAGTGGCTGTGGCTCTAGAGCTTTAAGCTCTGTGCGCTCCCTCTCTCCCTCTCCCTCCCCCA
>NW_020172768.1:4775006-4801317 GCF_003031525.2 Neophocaena asiaeorientalis asiaeorientalis | reverse complement strand
CTCTTTCATTGTGCAGGGATCAGAGTCCCGGCTCCCCCATTTCCCTCAGCCGCCTTTGCACTTGTCTGGAGCTCCCCAACTGGTAGATCAACAAACTCCACTGAAGATTTTGTCCAAGCCTTTCCATGATTTGTGGCCAAGATGTGGACCTGTGGATCCAATGCCTGTAAAGGCAGGAGGATTTGTAACTGGTTGAGCAGCTAAACCCAAAGCGTCTTGATTAACGTGTCAGTATTGGAATGATGCCTCGTCTCTGGTGTTACGTTATGGGTCACAGTACTTGGTCGTTGACGTTTCAACGTTTTTATCAGGGACTCAGGTTAGAGAGGGATGCAGAAAGTATACTTCAAAATTTCAAACGATGCAAAGCTAATAGGGTGAGGACAGATTCATGATACAAAAAAGATCTCTATGCATGGAAACATGGATCCAAACAAGGTGAAGTTCAGTATGGATAAATGCAGCCTCTGCATGAGGTTAAGGAGACTCAGTCAGTAAGTGCAGAGCTGGCTCAGTCGCGGCGCCTATGCAGAAGGTGTGGCGGAGCACTTCGAGTGAGTGGCTTTTGCAGTATGGCTGTCAGAAAGATCGGGGTTGGTCTGCACCAATAGAAATGTGGTCATCTCCGTGTTCTCATTTGTCTCCTGAGAAGTCTGGTTCACCTGTGAATGTTCACGATGCTCTTTAGGGACACGGACATACAGGGGTGACCCTGGGTGGAGGCATGGCCAAGCCAGGCCATTGTGAATGGTTGCAGGAACCAAGGAATTTTAATACCTGGATGGAAGTGATGATCAGGGGATGAGTAAAAATATTGAAAAGCTGATAGATGAAGAAAGATTAAAATTGTACTGTTTGATTTCAGCCAACAGCACTGGAGCCAATGGTTGGAACTCATAAGAAGGCAGACATTAACTCAGCGTATGCAGTTGTTTTAAAACAATTATTGCAGTCCTTAAGTGAAACTGAGTGGCTCAAAAAGTAGAGAGTGGCTGAATGTCTTAAGTGAGGAGTTATGCTAAAGGACCCCTCCAGGCCTTCCTGGGGAGTGTAGCCATCCTGTCCCAGATCCTGCCCTACCTCTGATTGTCATTACTTCTGCAGATAAACCTTTGTGGGTCTGGGAAGCTTGGGCGGGGGTGGGGGGTGGGGGGTGGATCATGCACATAGAGCGTATTGCTTCAGTGCCTGTGGTTGGCATTTGGAAAACGGTTGGCATTTTGAGATCACTTGTCTCTGTACTGGGAAAATGGACATAGATATTCTTATTTTTCCCTGTGGTTTCCCTGGGTGGAAAACAGACAGTTGCAGTGTGTGAATGTCTATGAGTATGCTTTTGCCCTCTCTGTCCAGATTTATTTATTAAAAGAAAAACACATCTGCATAAAAAAGCCTTAGAACACAGGAAGAATGTCCACTTTGTTTTTCTTTCTGTAGCACCGAGACATGTGGGGTTTCAGCTTCCTCCAAGGGGTTTTTGAAGACCGGCTTTCATCTCAAACAAGGCTTTTTCCCATTGGAAAAAAACAGCCCATTTTTTTGGTTTGAAAATATATTTATATAATATATAAATAAATAAGAAAGACGAGAGAGAATTTCCTTTCAAAATTTATGGAAAAATGCTGCTTTCTGAACATCATTAATTGGGAGTAAGTTGCTGGCCCTTCCCAGCCCACTTCCACTCTGCCATGTGTCCCTTTATTCTGGTTTAAATTTTTCCAATATTGGCTTCCTCTGCTCTTCCCCTTCCTTCCCTCTGTTCCCTTCTCTGCTGTCCATCCGCCCTCCCCCATCTTCACTGCCCGCTCTGCCTCTCATCTCCTCTCCCAGCTGCTCCCTGTCCGCTCACCCCCACTCCTCCTGCGTTGCTCCTAAGTCCCTCTTCTGCTCTCCCCGGCAGCCCTCAGCAACTAGAGCCCTCACTGGAAGAGGCCTGTCTCTGTGTTTGTTTCCTGCGTGGGAGGGAGAGGCAGGCCTTGAGAAAACAGTTCAAAAGTGCAGAAAAACTCCACCTCTTCCAGCCTAAATAAAGGGGCTCCACTCCATCTGTTTGCCCAGATTGTTCCTTTGCCCACCGAGAAAACTCATCCTTCACCTGGACCAGCCTGGTCTTCCTAGAAATGCTCAGACGCCCCCTCCGTGCCCGTCTTGCCCCCAGGCCAAGTGCGGAGGGGGCCCCGCGGGGGGGGGCCTCTGACTCAGGGTCCTGGGTGGGAGCCACAAGCTCTGGTGTTGCAGCTGCCGTCTGCCAGGAGAGTCCCAGGGATGGAGGCGCTTCCTTTGTCATTACTTTCTCTGTAATGAAAATGACGGAGAAACATGAAAGGAAATGTTTTTGTGTCCATTTCTGCCTCCCCTGCTTTTGACTCTGTTAACAGGTACGGGTGGAAAATGCCCGGCTTTCGTGCCAGGTGCTCTGGGTTTGAGTGCTGGTAAGATCAGTCAACTGGCCTGATTATCTTGGTTCAATCACTGAAGTTACCCTTTGTGAGCCTTCATACCCTCACCTGTGTGACAGAGAGAATACTAAACCCTTGGTTGTCCTCAGGCTCATAGTAGAAGAGGGGAGAAAACATTTTCTAAAATGTAAACTTCTACTCAGAAAGCAGCACTGAAAATCATAGGTGGGAATCAAGTGACATGGAAATGCATTGGTCAGCCTGATTAAACAGCATCTCCGGGGCCTCAGAGGGTGAAGCATCAAAGAGTAATATGTAAACTGAAATCGCGGAAGCTGGGATAATAGCAAGATGTACGATGTCAAATATTTTCCATAGTCTTCTTGAGTGGGGTTGTCCTTTGCCATGTTGTTGCCAAAAGCCTTCTGACCCTGTCATGAGTATTTTATTTATTTATTTTTTTCTGGTACACGGGCCTCTCACCGCTGGGGCCCCTCCCGCCACGGAGCACAGGCTCAGCGGCCATGGCTCACGGGCCCAGCCGCTCCACGGCATGTGGGATCCTCCCGGACCGGGGCACGAACCCGTGTCCCCTGCATCAGCAGGTGGAACTCTCAACCACTGCACCACCAGGGAAGCCCTGTCATGAGTATCTTAATTGAAGGCAGGACGGGGCAGGAGTTTGCCCTGGCTCAGAAATCGAAGGATGGGGGGGAAACCAGTGAGATGCACCATGGCTCTCTGCGAACCTTGAAGCTGAAAGGACCCAATGTATGTTTTCTTCCAGAGTAATATAGAGACCTTGCCTCTGTGTTTTCCGTGACAAAAGAAGTGACACTGTTCTGGGACATCCAGGACTTGTAAAATGCCTGGTGTGGAGTCAAGTGTAACTTGTCTATGTAGAAACTGATTTGAAACATGTGATATGTTCTGTAAATGGCTTTGAATGACCATTAAAGAACTTTATTCTTTAAAGTACCCTATTGAGGCGGGCCTTCTATGCAGGAATCCTAATCTTAATAGCTAAAACATTCTTTTAAACTGTGAGCATGTCATTCATTTAAGGGTATGTGTATGGCTTGGGTAAAATGCAGCTTGGGTTCTGGTAAATACCAAACATGAAGAAAAGAGTTTTGAGCACAAAATTACAGTTTTGTTTTGTGCCATATAGACTCTAAGCTGGCAGTCTTAGGAAGTTTTTAAAACCAAAAGGCGGGCTTCCCTGGTGGCGCGGTGGTTGAGTAAAAAAAAAAAAAAAAAAAAAAAAAAAACCAAAAGGCATCTTAGGTCCCCTGGATCCTGGAGCTGTTGTCATGGCAAAACACATATACTAGATGATTACTGCTACAAAAAAGATTTCCCCCATAGCGGATTGGAGGATACAGAATAGGTAAGGAGTCAGTCTGTCTGCTAAAACAAAGAGCCAGATTCAGGGGATGTCAATTTCCATTTGTATCTCAGAATCTGATTTTTACATTCATTTTCTCAGTTGCTTGGTCCCTGGGGAAATCGCCAGGTTCCTTCCCCTTGCTGTCTCTCTAAGCTTTGGGAAATAAAATCGTATATATTTTTTTAGTCTTTCTATTTTACAAGACACTTTTCAGTTCAGTTCAAGTCACCAATACTTTATTGAACACCTACTAGGCTTTGGTATTTTCACACATATTTAATTGAATCCTCACTGCCGGGTAGGTAGAGAATCCTAGCGAGTGAAGGATGCCCCTGAGCTCTCAGTGGTCCCCGAGGACTCTCCCACACACCCTCACTTGCCAGAGCTGCTGGAGAAAACACAGAATTAGGAGCCATTCCAGCAGGGCCCATTCATTCAGATATTTCCTCTTTCAGGCCATGTGCCCAATGTTTGGGGTGGGAGATCTGAACTGTTCTAAGTAAGGAAAAGAGCAAGAAAACCAAGCTGCAGGACCCAGGGGGTAGTTCTGCTTTCTGGCGCAGCTCCTGGAACGGAAGAGCCTCTCTGGGTTTCCCTGAACACCTGGGATTGATTTGGGTTTTGCTCTGACTTGGAAACATTTGCTGAGGTGGAGGTTGGAGGAGGGCTTGGGGAGGAAAGAAATAAATCCAGTGATTAAAAATAGCTTGTGCATGTCAGGTGCCTGAACGAATTGGGGAACACGCCCACAGTCCCTTTTGTCTGGCAGGTCTAAGCTCCTGGCTGCCGAATTACAACCGCTTTCATTTGTTTTTCCTGCTCCCCTACCATGTAATGGTCAAGGGCTCATTGGAACCATGTGTGAGCCTGGTGAGTCACCAGATCCTCAGGACTTCAGTGGTAATAATGTGTTAAAACTCCTTTTGGGGGATGGGACGGGGGTGGGTGAGGGGAGAAGGGAGAGGACTGAAGTCACTTCCTACAGATGTTCAGGGTCCTCGGCTGTCTCTGCTGCCTTGGTTCCCAGGCCCAGCTGCTGGGCCCGAGGCAGGCTTCCCTGGGCAGTCTGCTTTGCCTCTCAGAGGACCATCTCTCTTGTCCTGCGACAAGTTCCCTCTGAGAAGAGGCATCTACCTTTGAGGTGGTACGCTGTACTCCAGCAGCGTGCTTCATTTCCCCGAGGCAGTAATCAGAGACTGGCTCGAATTTTTGGTCAGATCATTGGAGAGTGAATTGGGGATTTTCTGTGCAGCTTCTTTCTCCATCCCTCAGAGTTTTTTTTTTTTTTTTAATTCGCTGGTGACTTCAAGGGCATTGGTATCAAGAGAAGGACCAAAGCCCAGTTGTGTCTCCCTGACTGATAAGAAAACTCTGTTTTGGGGTCAGGGTGTCCCATCATTTGGGGCAGCGATGGACTGCTTGGTTGGGTTGGGTGGTCCAACCACGGCGCTGAGCTGTTCTTGCTGAGCTCTTGCTGGAGCCAAGGGTCCTGCTTGTCTCTCATCACTTTGTCACTTCATTAGGTTTGCGAAAACGGGGTCGAGGGGCCGAGGAGGGACACATTTCCCTTCTTTGCATTAGCCTCAGCCAGAAGCTTTGTGGATTATACTGACTTCCTCAACAGGAAGCCCTGCCTTGCCAAGTTTCTAGCGCCTGTGACGGGATTTGGAGTCAGGAGTGTAGGACAAAGAGGACCCTTCCTTCCTAGTTCCAATGCATCCTTGCATGAATGAGAGAAAGGTTGAATGAGATTCCTTTTCACAGCCTTCTGAGATACTAGTGTCTTCACTGGGTAAATTCTCTTAGGGACCAGTAACAACTTTCTAAGGACAATGTTGATTGTTCAGAATCAGTCACTGACCACAGCCATTTTGCCATTTCTGTTGATCTGAAGGGGTAAAGGTGCCTCCTCTCTTATTCTAGGCAGTTTGACATCTGCCCTTTGGGTGCTGGCCAAAATCCTCAGCTCTTTCTGCCCACTCGTAGTTACAGTTGTAAGTTCCTGAGGACCTTAGCAGTCAGGAGGAATTACCTCTGCAGTCTTTTGCTTGTAGGACGTGGTGGTCAAAGGAATGGCTGGCTGCCCTGATTTGAAATCATCCCTCTCTGATCCAGCTTCATCACTCTCCAGATCATGATAATGTTGCTTTAAAAGAAGTTCTGTGGCTCGAGTGGACCAATGAATGAAATGTAGACCTAGATTTAAGCACCGTGGAAAGTAATCTGAAGCCCTTATTTTCTTTTTCCATGAGCTTATCTGTTTCTTGTAAGCTTTCATGGTATGATCCTCCTTTATCTCAAGAATATCCTCGTGACAATAAAATATTTGTGGGCGAAATGGCATGTTGCCTGGGATTAGCCCCACAGTTGCTCTGTGTTGGTGGGGAGGAGACGAAATCAAAACTGGTAGTGTTGATGGATTTTGAATAGGGATTTATTATACTAGTCTCTCTACCTTGGTGTGTGTTTAAAAATTGGCGTAATGAAAAATTTTAAACCCTATGAGGGATATAGACACTACCTATCAACAGACCTCTTTTTAACAATGCACTGATGGAGTGGCTTACCCAGCGTGATTACATAAGTGGCAAAACTGAGAACCCGTGGGTTTTGACCAAAAAGCTAAGGCAGCAAGCCCAGTGCGTTGTCCCGCTGTGTCTTTTCCCCCTGTCTTCAGAATCTTCTCTTTCCATTTGGGACAAGTGTCCTTTTTTTTCTTCTCTGTATGAATGAGAAGGTTTCTCCTTGGTCCTTTCACTTTAAGAAACCTATTTCAGCCAGACTTTATGTAACTAATTAACCTTATATTACGTGCACAGTTGCGCATCAGGGTGACTCAGGGGTGAACGCAGACAGGGAAGGAGGCCAGGTTGTCATTTACCGTGTGTTACTTTGTATGGAAGGAAGGAAGCCTCAAGACCCTTGGTTCCAAGCAAGGAAAAGATTACAGCCGATTCTGTCAATGGCTTTTAATTATGTCTTTATGGGGCGAGCTATATGAAATCCTGGATTTCTTCGATCCAGAAATGGTCTTGTTTAAGTTTTTAATGTACTGACTCAAGTGTATCTCATTTTCAAACTGAGAAATAAAAGTCCCGTTTTCTGTGTCTCAGCTGTAGAAATGTTAGTGTTCTTGGATTTCTGATCCATTCCTGTTTGCAGCAGCAGTGGCATTGAATGGAAAGACCTTGGACGTGTGAGAGTTGAAAGATGGAGTTTAAGGCAGGCTCTTGATCTCTTGCAGTCTTGGTTTTCTGATCTGTGAAGTGGGGGTCCTGTAATACTTTCCCAGGCCCCCCGGAAGCTTTATGTTGTGAGCATCTTGGGGAACAGTATATGGGAGGGGTCTCGGTGGACCGTAGCGGTTTTCAGATGTAAGGCGTATCATTCATTCCTGGTGTTTCTTTCCTGCTGCTATCGATTGGGGCAATACCCACCACCCGTGGCCGGTGTCGTCATGGTAACCCACCAGGCTTTGGCCAATCCAATGGCTGCACAAGACTGGAATGTGCACCTTGGATCTCTAGTCCATCGCCTAACCCTCGGGTCCCAGATGCTCCAGTCTTCCTGCCATTTATTTGAGGTTGGTGAGAGGAGGAACATCTCAGTTCAGCAAGGCCATAGGTCTTGAACTTCTCCTGGAACCAGCGCTACTTCAGGCTTAGACTCTAGGTAACATTGCTGATACGAGCCGTTCGGTTTCAAACGACTTAGTAGAATGGTATGAAAAGTCACGTGACATGTCGTTGATGGGTTCTTGGGCGCTGGGCAGTCCTTAACTTTGAGTTCCATTATGAGTGAATTGAAACCCTTGTTCCACATTTGACTTAAAACATCCTTGGGCTGTATAAGCTTTTGTTCAGGATTAGGTCACAGTGAAAAAGAAGCAGATGTTTCCCTGCATTGAAAAGGCCACAATTCATTGTGTTCCTACTGAGTCAAGCAAAACTATCTGCTAATTTCTACTCTGATACTGTGCAGTCTTGACTGGACAGAGTTTGGGACCGTTATTTGCTCACTAGCTTCTGTACAACTCTCCTCTCAGAAATCTGGGTGATTCCTGTAAATATTAACTCAGATTTAGGGTCCTGAGGAATAACCCCTGGGTCAGAAACCGAATATACTTGTAATATGTTTATGTTTCATAAATACACTTAGAGCCTCCACCGTGTCAGCCTAGTATATTTCCAGGTCAGGCGCTCAGCATTTTGAAACAAATGTGTTATTGCAATTCAAGATATTGCAAGTACGGTTATTAGCACAAAGGCAATCTTAGTTCTTGTCCATAAAATACAATTAGTTAACCTCTGTGGAGCATTGATTAATTTATAGATGCTGTTGCCAAAATTAGAAATATTTTTGGCGCCTAATAGAAAAGTATTTTAATAGGTAATGAGATAAGGTGTGGTCGGAATAACAGAGATGCCTGCCTGGGCCAAACCATGTCAGCTTCTCCACCTGTGTAACGATTTCATTATTTTTATTGGTCAGTGTAATTGACAGAACCGCCACAACCATGAATGAGGGCATTTTTGCATTCGTATTCTTCATGATGAGAGTTTAATGTTTTATGTTAATACCACTTTTGAAAGTGGTTGTTCATCATCATTTACATGCAGTGCCTGTGCTACTAAAAAAGACGATCCTGACTGATGGTTCATGCACTTATAGAAGAGTTTTGATTTTTTTTTTTTAAACCTTCCATTCCACACTTCATGAAAATAGATGAAACTCTGACTTTCCTGTCTGAATCCTTTGGGTCCAAAGGCACTGACACGCCTTCTCCTGAGCTCATCAAGTCCAGGTGTCCCAAGTGTGTGGTGCTGGCTTTCCCCAGCGGGCCTGGGAGCACCTCTTCCAGAGACCCAGCGCTCTGAGTCCCCAGTCAGGGGCACAGCCTTTGGGTGCCGTGCAGCACCATGTGGACCAGGCTTTTGAGAATGGCACTGAGGTGGACAAGTACAAGTTAATTCCAGCTGCTTCCCTTGGAGAGAACAAGCCAGAACCTGGAAGTGCCGGCTCCCTGACAGGACGTGGAAACCTGCATGGGGAGTTGTCAGCCCAGAGGCCCTGTCCTGGCCGGACTGCTGGGGCACGGCTGTGATAGGAAGCAGACTCCGGGCTCTCTGCTGTCATCCTCAGCCTTCACATCACCCCAGCCTCCAACTGCCCAGGCTTTCCTGTTCAGAAGATGTCTGGGGCCTCCTAGCCTCATCCTTCAGTTCCAGTTTGCAGCAGAACCACTGCTGGTCCATTTGGCCTGGCCCACATTTTCCACATGCATTTTCCTGGCCCACTTCTGCCATCAGTAGAGTCCTTTTCATCGAGTCATAAATCCAGTGGAGGGAACAAACACACACAACAAAACCCACACAGTTCAAGTTCATGAATTGGTGTCGGATGGGAGCGAAGGGAAGGAAAGTTGATTCAGATTTGGAAGACTTTGAATTCATCCAGCGTTTGTTGATTGACTCCTGTGCTGGGAGCTGGGGTTGCTGCATTTGTTCCTTCTTTCAGAAGCGATACTCTTGGTTAAATAGAGAGCCCTTTTCTCTAAAGTCAAACTGACTTCCACTCTAAGGGAAGATCTCCTGGACCTGTCCCTTAGCTGTTCTTGGGCGAGGAGAGTGGGGACGAAGGGGGAGCACTGATGTCTTTCTTAGTGACTCATGTGATGATTATTCCATTGTTCAAAGGGCTGGATGTTATGTAATCAACATTTTATCCCATCCCCCTACTTTTCCCCCCTAACAATCTGGGATTTTCCAGCATTTTGTCAACCTTCCTGGAAGTGTGTTGATTTTTCCACTAGGCTTTTTTTGGGCATGTCCCAGGGCAACCCAAACTCTCCACTCCCTATAACTTCAGATCCCCCTCAGTGCAGGGCCTGGGAGAGCCACAGCAGTGAACCCTTCTGTTCTTCTAGGGCACAGGGCAGACTCTGGGTAGTTTCCTGATAGCACCGCTCAAAGCAAACTGAGGGAAAGAGCTGCCTGCCCTTCTTTCTTGCCACGTAATTTCCATTCATTTTGATATTCAGAGGCAATATATTTGTTTCTTTTTTCAGAGGTCACCAATTATCATTTTTTTCCCCCTCCTATGTTTCCATTTTATCCAGCCAATAACACATTACTTACATCCAGGGAACTTTTTAACTAGCCAGGGTTTAGAGATGGCTGGTGGAGGAACTTCTCTAGCGGCCCCGCCATTTTCTGTCAGTTTCATATGAGACACTGAAGATTCAGGGTGAGCAAGCGGACTTCTGGAAATTACTGCAGTAAAGTGCATTGCTGTCTAAAGGTCACAGGACAGCTAGTAGGAATTCTCAAGTCATTTCTTTGCTTGTTTGCTTTTTGTTGGAAATTGTGCCTGAGGTGAATTTGGAGGATTTTTAGCTTGAACCATATCTATGTATCTTGGCTTTGAACATGGTCTGCGAGTACAAGAGGGACACAGCAGAGATAAAGATGCATGTGGCAATAGCAGAGGAGGACGCATTTGTGGACCCGCAGGTGTCGATTCCTCATTCTCCTTCACCACCTACATAAATCGAGTTTTATAGGTGTTACCTCCTATATGCATGTCACATCTGACCACTTACATTTCCTGCAGAGCCATCTTCCTAGCTAAAGCCACCATCATCCCTCACCACAACTGATACAAGAGCTTTTTAACAAGTCATCCATTTGGAGTTAACCTCCTAAACCATTCTTTACCGGCAGCTAAGGCGATCTTTTTTTTTTTTTTTTAACCCATTTTTAAAAATTGTGGTAAAGTGAACATAACCTAAAATTTACCAACCTAACTATTTTTAAGTTACAGTTCAGTGGGATTAAATACACCCATAATGTTGCACAACCTTTGCCACCATCCACCTCCAGAACTCTTTTCATCCTGTAAAACTGAAACTCTGTCCCCAGGACACAACCCCCCATTCCTTCCTCCCTCCAGGCCCTGGAAGCTACCATACTACTTGCTGTCTCTACGAATTTGACAATTCTAAGTCCCTTGTATAGTTTGTCTTTTCAAGACTGGCTCATTTCATTTACCCTAATGGGAAGGCTCATCCATGTGGCAGTATATGTCAGAATTCCCTTCCTTTGTAAGGCTGAATGATATTGTGCTGTGTGTGTCTATACTACCTTTTCCTTATCCAACTCATCTGTTGATGGACGCTTGGTTGCCTCCGCATTTTAGCTACTGTGAAGAACGCTGCTATTAACACGAGTGTACAAATATCTCTTCAAGACCCTGCTATCAGCTCTTCTGGGTATATAGAGAACTCCTAAGACTCAACACAGAAAGACAAATCACTGTATTAGAAGCGATCAAAATGCTTGAATAGACATTTCTCCGAAGAAGATACACAAATGACCAATAAGCCCACGGAAAGATGCTCAACATCACTAATAATTAGGGAAATGCAGATCAAAACTATAATGTGGTACCACTTCACATCTATTAGCATGGCTAATAAATGTGATAAAGATAAGTGTTGGCAAGGAGGTGGAACCCTCGTGCACTGTGCTGGGGCTGTAAAATCATGCAGCCACTGTGAGAAACAGGATGGCAGTTCCTTGAAAATTTAAAAATAGAATTCCCCGGGGCTTCCCAGGTGGCGCAGTGGTTAAGAATCCGCCTGCCAGTGCACGGGACGTGGGTTCAATCCCTGGTCCGGGAAGATCCCACATGCCGTGGAGCAACTAAGCCCGTGCGCCACAACTACTGAGCCTGCGCTCTGGAGCCCGTGAGCCACAACTACTGAGCCCGCGTGCCTAGAGCCCGTGCACCGCAACCAAGAGTAGCCCCCGCTCGCCGCAACTAGAGAAAGCCCGCGCGCAGCAACGAAGACCCAATGCAGCCAAAAATAAATAAATGAATAAAATAAAAATAGACTTACCGTAAGATGATATTCTTCAAACAAAATGTAGTCATGTCATTCCTCTGCATAGAACTCTCCGTGCCTATTTTGCCCAGGATACAATTATAAATTCTTTAACACACTCCTTACTTACGTTTTCAGCCTCCTGTAAAGCTGCTGTCCCCTTGATCACTCCGCTCCGGTTGCATTGATCTTTCTGATACTAAAACAGGCCAAGGTTCCCCTCTTCCCCCATCTCAGGACCTCCATCTGTGCTATTCTCTTATCTCGGATCGCAGCCCTCTAATTTTAGTGCTCATCAGGATTACCTGGATTCTGTGTTACAAACGGATTTCCGGGCTCCGCCCGCTCAGAGGTTCTGATTCAGGAGGCCTGGGTGGGGCTGAGTTCTCCCAGGTGATGCTGATATGGCTGGTCTGGGGACCACACTTTGAGAACCACTGGTCTGGAGTAGTTTTTAAAAAACTCCTGTGTATCCTTCAGGTCTCAGGTCAAACATCTCACTTCTAAAGGAGGCCTTCTCTGATTCCTCCAGACCTGCAGGACTCCCTGTTATGTGTTAACACTGCATCTTCTACTCCTCCTGTGAAGCCCTTACTGACATTGTATTTGAACGTTTAACTGTGTAAATAGTTTTTTTAATGCCTGATTTCCCTGCCAGAATCTGATATCCAGCTCCATCAGGGTAGGGATCATTACTGTCTTGTTCACTGTTCTTTCGCTAATCCCTTGCGTGTAACAAATGCTAAATAATTATTTACTGAACGAATGTTGTTACTTCCTTTTCATAGGTAACAGCAAGTGTGTAGAAACATTAATATTCTCAGTGAGTGTGAAGGATGGGTAGGGGCTATGGGGGAATTAGTAGAGCTATACAGAAAGAATAAACGTATTTTGTCAGAGAGGCAGGGCGTATGAGGCAAGAGTCAGGTTTTTCGTTTTTTTGGGTTTTTTTTTATGGGCCCTACCACACTGTGGAAAGCCCCCCAAATTTTACCTGCCCTGGTGAGGATGCTACTACAGTTATTTCTCAGCTTGTCTTCTTCAGACCATTCATGCTCCCTTATGTTTTATGGGTGGTTAATTACCTAGTTAGTTTTATCTTTAAAATTGAGGTCTAACTGACATGTAACCCTATGTTAGTTTCAGGCGTACAACATAATGATTTGATATTGGTGTCTCCTGCACAGCGATCACCACCACCCGTCTAGCTAATGTCCATCACCTACTTCGTTTTTGCTAGTACTCATGTGCTATTTTTTCCTTACAGATATGGAATGTGCAGATGTTCCACTCCTAACTCCAAGCAGCAAAGAAATGATGTCTCAAGCCTTGAAAGCTACTTTCAGTGGTTTCTCTAAGGAGCAGCAACGGCTGGGAATTCCAAAAGGTAGGCTTGGTAGTTGGAAGGAGAGAGGATGGGATCAGACTTCGAGGTATGGTTAGTTTTCTTACCTGTTGAGTGAGATAGACATTATTACTCACCGTGCTTCAGTCAGCAGCCACAGATCGTTGCAGACCTCTGTTGGAACAAGCAGAGACGCATACTGATGCTTCTTCATCTCCCAGGCTTGCCCCTGCCATCTTGGTTTTAGGGCAATGGTGCCCAAACTTGTTTGCACATTAGACGGGGGATCGTCAAAAAATTCCACAGTCCAGGTCGGATCCCAGACCAATTAAGTCACAAATGCTGGTCGCGTCAGTAATTCTGAAGCTTCTCAAGTGCCTCCCTAGTACAGACAAGTTTGGAAGGCATGGTCTTGGAGTCGTTCTGGGCCACCATTGGATGAACTCGATGAGCTGCATTTCTGGGAATTTACTCTTTTCTTTTCCGTGTCCTTTGGTGAAGTGTGTTTACCTTTGGGTGCTCTCACCCAAAAGGGTTTATTCAGGAATGTAAGGGGAAGTGACCTGCGTTGTCAGAAAGGAAAAATGATGCGGGAAGACTTAAGCCTTGACCAAGCAGCATTTCCTGAACAGTTGAGAGCAGAAAGAACACTCTTCTACTGAGTCAGAGAAACAAAAGCTGTCTTTAGACCAGGCCAGCGCTAACTGCTGCACGAGAGGCTTCCACCCTGCCAGACGAAAGCCTTTGGTAGATGCTATGAGTGTATCTGTCTACCTTTCCACGTATTCTACTTTCCCACAAACCTCAGCTGGCAGCGATGCCCAATCACAAGGCAGAATACAGCGAATTCTGATCACTGGGTTTTCCAACATCTCATAAAGTCATCGTCTAGATTGAAGGGGGTAACCTTGAGAGCAGGCATGCTGTAGGCATCACAGCCTGCCATCATCTGAGCTCTTTAAGTGTCACTAGCTGGTGTAGTCATGTTGAAACAGGGGTCATGCGTGAAGATTATATGTCGTCTGTCCTACACTTCTACTCAACGCAGGGTCTGTGATGTGTATATATTTTGAAGGGTATCTGGTATAATACAGGGTACCTAATAATGTCGTTATTGTAAGTATCCTTCGAATGGCTTACTGTTAGTAATTGCCGTGATTACAGTCAGCCCTCCGAGGGTTCCTCATTGGCAGATTCAACCAACCACAGGTCGGATTCGGTTGGTTGAATCTGAGGATGCAGCAACCCACGGATACAGAGGGCTGACTGTACCCCGCCCTTTTATATAAGGGAGATGAGCACCCACAGATTCTGGTACCCGAGGGCGTTCTGAAACCAATCCTCCTTGGATACCCAGGGACAACTGGGCTAACCATGATTAACTAAGATAAGAATAATTAAGCATAATGGTCTCAAGTAAATTATAAGAGTTAAGAGCAGGGAGAGGTCAGTGCCACGTCCAGAGCACACTTGACTTTGTTATTATTGCTGTTAAAGAAGTCATTTGTTCCCTTGTCCCAGGCTTTAAAAGAGTCTGATGGAAATAAGGCAGTGAAAGAGGAGATTCCTGGAATCTCGGTCTGAAGATTCTAAGGGTGGAGAATTCTCTGCTCCTTTCTAGCTGATGACAGTGATCTTCTAGCTGGCAGGATAGAGAAGATGGGGCTGTTGGATGCGGGGCTGGTGGTGGGGGGGAGGGTTATGGAAGATGCCCCATCAGGCATTCCTAATTCTATGAATCCGAGAACATCCTCAGTGAAGGTCAGATGCTTCCGTGTTGTCTCTGAGGCTCGGGGAAGAGTTAAGAGCTCGATCTGCTGGAACGTCATTTGATCTCTCCCCGCAGACCCCCGGCAGTGGACAGAGACCCATGTTCGGGACTGGGTGATGTGGGCCGTCAATGAGTTCAGCCTAAAGGGTGTGGACTTCCAGAAGTTCTGTATGAACGGGGCAGCCCTCTGTGCGCTGGGGAAAGACTGCTTTCTCGAGCTGGCTCCAGACTTCGTTGGGGACATCTTGTGGGAGCATCTGGAGATCCTGCAGAAAGGTAAATGCATGGGGGCAGGGTGAGGTGGGAGCCGGGGGGGCGTGGCTTCGAGAGTAGGTCCGGGAGCGTGCCCAGTGGTGCAACGTCGATGCCATCACCTGGGCATCCAATCACAGCACGGCGTAGACAGTGCCTGGTAAATAGCAAGTGTTCCATAAATGTTAGTTTCTTTTTCTTCTGTGTACTGGAGGTTCCAATTTTAATCTTTAGCTAGACTGTACTCCTGAAGCTTATTGGTATGCAAAGTTCTGATCCCAGACTTTATCTTAGACTCATGTACTGTCTGAACAAGCAGTGCCCACAGCCAGCAAGAAGAGAGTTTTTCTTTCTTTCTTTCTCTCTCTCTCTCTCTCTCTCTTTTTTTTTTTTTTTTTTTTTTGATAATCTTAAGACACACTGTCTTGATCCATGGCCACATCCAAGCTTCTTCGTTTCTCAGAGCTTCTTCATAAGCAGGCTTCTCTGCCCACTAACTAGATTGGAATTGCAGTCGCGAGGTACACCTTTTCCATCTGGAGCAGAAACCGGGGTTATGTCAGGACGCCGTGTTGCAACCTTGTAATGACATGGCCTCCCCTACCAGCCTCTTCCAACCTTTCTGGACCAAGTGACTCATGTACCACAGTCCTGGCTGAGTATAGAAACAGAAGCAGGCGGCAAACTTGGGTGTTTTTGCGCTTATTTTTCTGAATTTCTTCTTAAAATAAATTGCAGTTACCAGCAGTCAGCAGTGCCCTCCAGCTGACTGTAAGCCTAGAAGCCTGTTGCCCTCTCTGACCCAGGCCCACCCTCTCCGTGTGGTCACCAGCTCCAAGCCCTGGCGCAGACGCGGTGACGGGGGGAGGGGGGGGCAGGGAGCAGAACTCGGGCTTAGCACTTTTATTCCATATAATACCTTCCTTTGTTTAAGGATATTTTCCACTCTGCAATGCCCAGGAGAGACCCAAATTAGACTCCTCTGGGCACAGAAGTGTTATCTTTTTCTTTTTTCCCCTTCCCTTCAGCTTCTGCTGAAAAAGAAATGTAAGCAGAGTCGAGAACTAGGTGACTCTAGCCTTCCCCGAAGCCACGCCGTGATCTCGGTGTAACTGCACACAAACCACTCACACGTGTTGACGTGAGCACCTGTGTGTAGAGGGAAAAGATCCAGCAGGCTCAGAACAGATCTGATGCAAGCACTGGCTTATAAACACAGCAGTGGGGGGCGGGGTACACCAGACCGCGTCGCCCCAATATATGCTGCTAATTCACCGTTTCCCTCCAGTCTTCACCCTGGGGCAGCCAGCTGTCCTGGAGTGTCTAAACCTGCCTCTGATCCGTTATAACTCATCTGTACAGCACCTCCTTGTTTCCAAAGTGCTTGAAACTACGTTTTTCTCATAGGACTCTCAGAACAACCCTGGGACATGGGAAGGGCATGTTCTCTCGGTGTCCTTGTCTGTGAAATGAGGACGGGTTAGGTGGTTTCCTCAACATCACTTGTCTCCTTAAACCTAGGTCTTTTCAGTCGAACTTCCTGTCCTGTGTTCTTTGTGTAATGATGCGAACTCGTGGGGTAGCTTCTGGCCTACCTTCCTGCGGAGGAATAGTACGAGCAAATTTAGGAGAATTGGGAAATAATGGGGTGGGTTTGAGAACATCTCACAGCATTTTCAAGGGAGAGGGGCAGGAGGATCGTCCTTCTTCAGGTCTTTGAACAACTGAACGTGATGTTTGTATTGAGGCTACAGCTTTTGTTCTGTGATTAAACTAAGGCAACCCAGCGCCGAGAAAACATAGCTTTGCTGGGTGGGGTGGCAGGCCAAAGGTACAGGGGATGTTTCAATCTGCTAAGCTGCTAAAGCCGAGTTTAATCATTTTATCTCAGCTGGGAACTGTTTTTCTGTGCAGGCATAAACTTGTTTTCCCAGCAGTCTCTGCTCCCAACAAGCTATCAAATACCTGAGGAGAAACCCAAACCAACCCTCTGTCTTTATGTCTGATCCTTACAGTGAAACGTAACCATACCGTACCATACAACGGTCAGGGCCCACCGCCAGATTCCAGGGTCATTAGATGATCCACAAGCTCACCTTGGTTCCGTGGAGAGAGCCTTCCTCTGCTTGGATACCTTCATCTGTGTTCCATTCTCATTCCTAGGGAGGTTGGCACCTGGACAGGAGTTTGGTTATGTGGCTCTTCTCTCTCTTTGTATGAGCCCTGTCATACTTCACTAAGTAGAGTCACCTTACTAGCATCTTAATCTGGGCCTGAACTTGACATTTGAGGACAACAGAAAAAACACAAAACAAAAACCAGACATCTGGGGCTTCCCTGGTGACACAGTGGTTGAGAGTCCGCCTGCCGATGCAGGGGACACGGGTTCATGCCCCGGTCCGGGAAGATCCCACATGCCGCGGAGCGGCTGGGCCCGTGAGCCATGGCCGCTGAGCCTGCGCGTCCGGAGCCTGTGCTCCGCCATGGGAGAGGCCACGACAGTGAGAGGCCCGCGTACCGCAAAAAAAAAAAAAAACAACAGAAAACCAGACATCTATCTGTTGGAAGAAATGGAGGCTCCAAAATCTACCTGTCTAGAGATTGTCCTGTATTTCTGAAAAGCTTTGGACCTGATCAGTTTGAGTATTGGCGACTGATTTTGGTAACCTCCCAAGATGCCTTCAAGCCTCGGCTGCTGGCGGCACACGCACGCATCAGAAAGGGGGTGAATGCCTTCCCACCCCTTAGAATGCGCTTTCCAAGATATTAAATCCCATTCTGCAGCTACTGGAATCATAAACTTAGCCATACTTTAGTGAGCTCGTCTCTAGACAAGGCCCCAGTCAGGGGAGACTCCGACACCAGCTCAGTCAGTGGACATGCAGATTTCTGCGAAGAGGGGCTGAGGTCACTGTGGTCCTTTTGCCCAGGGTCCTCTTCGGCTGAGCGTTGCTTGCACGCTGACCTCTTTGTTTCATCCCTCCCCTGTCTGTTGCAGAGGATGTGAAACCGTACCAAGTTAATGGAGTCAACGCTCCCTACCCAGAGTCGCGCTATACCTCGGATTACTTCATTAGTAAGTTCACCCCCTGCCCTTCCCGCCTCTTCCTGTCATGGAACTTAGGAAAGGATCCCTGTCCCAGGCCATCTCAGGCCCCTGCCTGGTAATTCTACAGAAAATAATATTTCCTTAAATGTAGACTCTTGGTTGTTTGGCTCTTCCCACAAAGCACAAGGCTTCAACCTATCTGCACATTTTATTCACCTGCACGCACCTACGCTGGGGTCCTTCCCACGTCTTCAGCATGAAGGTCACACAGAGAGACAATGACTTGCCTCCAAACTCTTATGTGCCCCACGGTGGCCATCAGAGGTTCGGGTTAGGGATTTTGCCCTGGACCTTGTTCTTTCCTTTTTGCTGGTAGATGTGGCAGCACTTCCTCTGAAATCCTTCCTCCAGAGCATGCCCTGCAGCCTCAGGAACCTAAAGCCTTCTCCTTGTATGTAGTACCTTATCCCTCACCAGGCTGCCTGGGTGGCCGGAGGGAGAGAATTAGCCTAGGGCTGTGCTTATCTGATGGCTTTGCTTTCAAAGGGTGTCTTAAACAGGTTTATTTTCACTTTATCTTTTTACTATTATGATTTTTATCCTAACAACAACAACGAGCTTATTGTGTGCTAGAAATGTTGGTAGGCTTTTTCCATGTATGCTGTCATTGGATCTGCGCATCGCAACACCCCGAGGAAGGTTGCCACCGTTCCTATTTTCGAGATGAAAAAATCAAGTCAGAAAAGGGAAGTGTCTCGTCAAGGGCCACGGCTCTTGAGTAGTGGAGCAAGGTTGAAAACCCAGGCCCTTTTCACTTAAAATATTTTTCTTGCATTCCCAAAGGCAGTCAGCTTGTTTGACATTGCGGGGCCCCTGTAAATGGGGAGGAACGGCCTGTTTCCGGTACTCATCTCTCCTCTCTCCGATTGCACATGCTCTGTGTTTCCAGGCTACGGTATCGAGCATGCCCAGTGTGTCCCTCCATCGGAGTTCTCTGAGCCCAGCTTCATTACAGAGTCCTACCAGACCCTCCATCCCATCAGCTCGGAGGAGCTCCTCTCCCTCAAGTATGAGAACGACTACCCCTCGGTCATCCTCCGGGACCCTCTGCAGACGGACACCTTGCAGACTGACTACTTTGCCATCAAACAAGAAGTGGTGACCCCAGACAACATGTGCATGGGGAGGACCAGTCGTGGTAGGTCGGATTTCTGCTCTAGAAAATTCTAAGAATTACCTGAGTTTGTGAGCTCTCCAGGTCCCACTTTTTCCCCCCTGCTCTTAGCCCCGGGCGTTCCTGAGTTTTAGCCTTTCCGTCTTAGAATGTCTAGATATTAAGAACTTTGTATCATGGAATTTTAGCCAAGTCCTTCATGATGACAAAGGCTCTGGGTCCATGGTGGAACTGAAATCTGGCAGGAAGAACAATCGCCTTTCTTATTTGGGTAAAACATTTCACCACGTGATAACTTCAGGTGCTTGTAGCTGCTTTTTAAGGTATGCGTTATTTTCTTGGAGAGGATTTTGCTTAAGGAGGACACAATCACATAAAAATGATTCAGAGACCCTCCTGGAGAGCCCTTATCTCTGCATCATCTGGTGTTCCAAATACTCCCGGTCAGACTGCACATCCTGGCTTGGTATCTGAATGACCTCTGCTTCTCAGCCTGGGCTTCCTAGCCTCCTGTGACTTCTTTGGTTTGGGAAGATAGAGGATGGTTAACCGACAGCTTATCTGGAACCAGTCTTCAGCAGTGTGGTGAAAGTGTGTATTTAGCTAGAGGACCAGGGAAAGAGGCGGCCAGAGGCTTCCAGAAGATGGTACTCTTGTTGCCATGACTGTTATGACAATGATAAAATACTCACTGACAGTGAAATAAGTGGTTCAAAATAGAGCTGGCTGACTTTATAAAGCAAAAAAGGTTAAATACGCCCAATTTTTAAGATCAGGACATAAACATTCAGAGGCACGGCTCACCTAGCGACGTGTCCAGATTGTTCTGTTTCTGACAAAAGTGCAGTCCATCGTAAAGAGGGACTTGTTCATCCAGGAAGAACTATAGCTGATTTCTAACAAGTTGAAAAAGATGACTATTCTGATGGATACATGGGAGAGAATTACAGACAGGAAGAGGACAGGAGAAAGCCCTTCCGAGCGATGCTCGCGAGGCCTTTGGTCACGGAAGTCGGGCCTGGCCGCCTCGTGGTGATTTCTGCTCAGGGATGACCCTGCTCCTCTCCTCAGTGAGGCCCCAAAGGCCTCACAGGCCGCACACATTGTCATCTCCTTCAAGTGTTCAGGTTCCTACTTCCTCCCAGCAGGCCTCGAGATGACCAGCAAGCCTGCAGAGGGAAAGTCCCCAGCAAAATCGAAACCTGTAATCTGCCTTCTTGCAGCCCCGGGGTGTTTGTGTTTCAGACAGAAGGGGATGGGTGGGACCAGCTTTGCCTTCCCCTTTCTTCTTTATTTTTGGATGCCGGTCTATTTAAATACTTACACATATGTGTACCTTTTTTCTCAGGCGGGTCACAGCAACAGAGCGCCTTTCTTTCTCACGGGGCTTCCTGTGCGTGTGTGATGAGGCTGAGGGTGCGTGGGGACTCAGCCGTGGTGTCACTTTGGGCAGATCTGCTGCCAGGTCATTTACCAGTTGCGTCTGGCTTTGCATTTGTGCAACCCCCCCTTCTCCCTCTCCTTCTCTTGGTTTTTGGTTTCGGTCCCCACCCGCCCCGCGACCCCAGATGAATCCCGATGGACCAGACGGTGACCTGTACAAAGGGACGGGAGGGCTTTCTCTCTGGCCTCCTTCTCCCTCACTCGCACCACGCTTCACACCACACAGACTTGAAGGGGAGACCGGTCCGTCTCACGGTTGCTTCTGGCGAGTTAGAAGTGCCGCAAACAGGATGTATTCTCGGGGCTGATTGGCTCTGACGTGGTAGGATCGGTCTAGACTGAAAGCATACTGTGAGCTGCTTATTATCAGCGATCATCGTAGCGTCCGTGTACTGCATTAGGGTATACAGAGTGCTTCGATGTTCCGCTTCTTTGGACTCGGAGAGCTGTCTTCTTTGTGCTAGTCTGTTCAGTGGGCCGCCGTTGTCCTCCCCAACCTACTGTTCTGGGTGCTCCGAGGTCTGTGTGGTGGAATAGCTTTGGAAGGACCTCGCTGAGACATTTCTCGGGAAAGCCAGCTGATGGATGGCGTGGAGGACACGAGCTTCCCTGCGTGAGCACAGTAGCCTAACCGAGTGTCTAATCCAGTTGGAGTCAACCCATTTTGGGAGAAAATACCCGTAAATGATGGTTCCCAGCTCCAGGATTGTGAAAGAGAGCTAAAATGAAAGTAGCCTACTGCTATAAACTGCAACTCTCCACAGACTTGCATTCGGTTCATGTTTGAGAGGCTGCCAGAGAGTGGTTCTGGCCTCGTTTAGTGCCCTTGCTTATTGGGACTCCTTGGAAGCTCAGCTGTCTTGCATGTGAAAATTCCAGTCTCTCTGCCCTCCAAATATAAAAATGACTGAGAGAATCATCTCAGGGACATTTGAGTATAAATACAGCCTCAACATCGGTGACTTTGTGGGAGTATTCTTCCTGAAAATATAAACTTTCTTTCTTAGGTTTTTGGTATGTGTAAGATGGATAGCTGGTGTGAGCAAATACCTTTCTATGAGAGACCACAAAATTTCCTGTTCTGTTGAAAAGAAGCTGTTGCATTCTTGGTTGGGGGCTGTTTTCTTGCGTCTTTTAATGTGAATTTCTGGAAGGGACAGTCCCTTCTTTTTTTATTTTTAAAATATTTGTATTAGAGTAGAGTTGATTTACAGTGTTGTGTTAGTTTCAGGTGTACAGCAAAGTGAATCAGTTATAGGTATACCTATATACACTCTTTTTCAGATTCTTTTCCCGTGTAGGTCATTACAGAGTACTGAGTAGATAATAATAATAAAAAGTTGCAAATACGACAGTGGACTGGGTAGGCGGGGCCGATAATTCCGTGAAGCTCTTCCATTTACCTACCTTCTGGGGATTACCCTTCTTTGAATGAGTGACTGGAAGAAGGAATGAGATGAAGCAGCTAAACAACTATGTTTCTGTTCCAGGCAGCATTGGAGGGATTAAGAGGTTCAGGAAATCTACAAGGGGAGATTATGCAAAAATTACATATTTAACTGAGTAACTTTCATCTGGGGTTAAAAAAAATTTCTTTTTGGAAGCAATGTATCTTCCTTCTTAATTACTGTATATTTAATTTTGGTTTGGACACCAAGATTAAATATTTGAATTTCACTGGTTTAACCATTTCCCTCTGTTATGAAGGGGAGAATACACCAGAAACATATTAGTATTACGCTGTGTATGCCAGCCCTTATTCTGGGATTGAAATTTCATGGTAGACCAGCCAGCCCTGACTCACAGGTATTTCTGCATACACATTTGTCACATCCTTTGGCTTCTTGAATTTGCTGAAGTGGCCATTTAATCTCCCATGATTTAATTTAGGTTGCCTGGAAAGTATCTGGAAATAAAACATAAAAAAATATTCCTGTGAGCCTTTTCAGTAGTTAGATGCATTTATTTTTGTCCCCCCCCCCCCCCCCCCCTTTTTTTTTTTGCCCCCCCCCCCCCGCCCCGCCCCATTTTGTTAGGCTCCTTTTTAATGGCATTTTCGCCAGTGGAAATTTCTCTAGCAGCTATTATGCAATCATAGCAGCTGTTTATAACCTGGTTTGGGAAATTAATGAACTTGCATGATCTTGTGGTCAGTTAAGAATGCCTTAAGCAACTCATACAGTAAAGGATTTCTGACACTGCTATGGACCTTAACTCTTTAATCAACTTCTTTGTTTTTCATTGCCTACATTTCCCTAATAAAGTACAAATTTCAAGTACAAAGCTGCACTTGGAGAGGATAAAGAATATGGATTTCTATTTAGAAGAGTGAGAGGGTTTGCTTTTTTTAACCTCCTGGAAAAAGCATCTCATAACTTCTTTCTCTGTTTGAGAAGGCATAGAGGCAGTACTGCATTTATTTCATTTTAAAAGAGTGTTTGGAAAAAAGGCTAAAAAATAATATTTTAGTTCCAAGGTCAAGGAAGGTCAATCTGCTCTTAGTCTAATGGAATTTTTTTTTCTCATGACCAGAATATTTTGCCAAATGGGGCCTTTTGAAATCGTCTCCCTGGCTTGAGTTAGGATAGGGAATGAATTGAGCCTGACACTGCTCAGATTTCTTCATCTACTCATTGGGTCTAATTCATCAGCCAGAAATCCCATCATAGCAGACATGATTCTCAGCCTGTAGATCTCTGGCTCTGGAATTCTTGCGGTCCCAAACACTGCTGTCTCCCTCTGGCACATGGAAGCTGCGCCCGACTCTGAATCTCTGTCCTAGGGGCTCTGGAGCAAGACGAGACCACGCAGGGGGCTCGCAGACTGGGCCCGGGCAGCCCCTCCTCCCCAGAGCAAACCCACACACCTCCATCCCCACCGGCCACTCCCTCCATCCGTCCTGCGCATCCTCACCGAGAGGGTTTCACAGTGTCTCTTCCCATCCCTCCTCCCTGCCCTCCTCCCACCTCCTCTTCCTCCAGGCAAGCTCGGGGGCCAGGACTCCTTTGAGAGCATAGAGAGCTACGATAGCTGCGACCGCCTCACGCAGTCCTGGAGCAGCCAGTCATCCTTCAACAGCCTGCAGCGCGTCCCGTCCTACGACAGCTTCGACTCAGAGGACTACCCAGCCGCCCTGCCCAACCACAAGCCCAAGGGCACCTTCAAGGACTATGTGCGTGACCGTGCTGACCTCAACAAGGACAAGCCTGTCATCCCTGCTGCGGCCCTGGCTGGCTACACAGGTAGGCGCCCGCCCCGCCTCCTGCTCGCTGAGGGTGGGCTCCCTGGAAGCTTCTGTGCACATTCCCAGCCCCTGAAGTCAGCCTCTTTCTTTCCAGGGGGGGCGGGTGGGGAGAAGTAGACTCGGAGAGGTTGGGTTAGCCTCTCAAGCCACTCTGTGAATAGCCATTGGCTTTTGGAAGCAAGCAGTGTCGTTCTGTCCCAAGGGATCCTTTCCAGGATTGCTAGGGAAAACTGATATTTTGGATATTTACCCCTCGCTGGGAGAAGGGAACTCTGTTGATTTGGTGTTTCTGGAACCTCTGCCTTGTGGTCTAGCATCAGAGGACTTCTCGCCTGCTCTTGGGAGGTCTCTCTAAACCCAAAACCAGCAGTGGCATCTCTCAAAGCCATCACGGAATGGCCTACACCCTGGACTCATCTGGAGTAGAATCCTCAGTATTCGGCTGGTCTCTCCAAAGGGAAAAGTGCCCTCAGTCACCGGACACTCTGGCCGGATCCTGCCCTATATAGGAAACCTTTCTTGTCGCTTAGCCTTACTGTTGATTTTTTTCCAGGAGTGAAAGTTGTAGTAGTGGTGACCGAAGAAAGATCACAGAGGAAGGAAGATGTATGTTGAGAGTCTGGGCTTTGATTGAGAATCTGGTACTAGAGCCAAATGATTCATTGTCCAAGCAAGGTGTGGCCCATAGGCTGTCTAGCTTTGGAAGGGTTTGAAGAGTGTATCTGACAACTGTCCAAGGAGCAGACGCATGTTAAATGATCAGACCCTTTTCCGTAAGATTGTCGTGTTTTGTAAACATTAGAAATTGTGCCGCGAGCAGAGCTTATTTTAAGCTTGGATGACACAGCTGTGACCTTGCCCTCTGTTCTCTTACAGTTTATCCACCCTGGACAGGTCACTGGTGGGGACCCTTTGTATGGATGAAGACAGACAGCAAAATCTGTGTTTCTAGTGACGTGTCTGTCTGATCTGAAGAGCGTGCTGGATCCCTGTTCTTGTGTGAGGGAAATCTCAGGTCTTTACTAGGAAAGCCAGCTGACCTTTGAGAACAGCTCACATGCTTAGAAAAGTTCCTCCTCCTTCAAGGATCAGGGGTGTGTGTGTGTCTTTCACATTGCATTCTTCCAGCTCCGCATGCAGTTCAGTGCACGGATAGGTGCTCAGGAGTTAGGTCTGGATTTTGAGGTAGCGACAAGGTCTGTATATAGAGTCATGGGCCAGAAAGGAGCTTAAAGGTTCCCTACTTTTTTCTTGCTGCAGTATTCCCCAAGTCCTCGCTGGAACATCACGAGTAGATGGGAGCTTGCTGCTTTGCCGGGGAGTTCCTTCCCATCTTGGGCAGCAGACAATGAAAGTTTGCCCTTTTCCATTAATGACACCTGGAATAAGGAAAGTCTATCAAGTCTCTTTCAATATGCACAGGAGTGCTGGCTCCTGTAATAACTCTTAGGTATTGTAAGAACTGGACTCCAGTTGGATACACTGATGAAGGAGGAGAGAAGTGCTGCTTAATTAGGAGGCGGAGAGGCCGGGGTAGCTCTGACATGACTCTGGGCTGTGGAGATGGCAGACGTCTCTAAGTGGCTTCTGTGTTTATGGCGCAGGTTACACTCGGCTCTGTCGTTTGCCCAAGTGTAAAGGCCACCTCTTCTCCTCCTTCTGCCCTAGCTTCCAGGACCAAATCCTCAACTTAGTTTCTCCTTATTAAAGGTCCTGCCTTATTCCCTCTGGCATAATCTCCACCATAACCACCATTACCAGGCACGATTATAATTTTCTCCCATATGACAATTTTCATCATTCTCTCTCAGCTTGGTGTACAATTCTGAAAATGTTGCTAGTTAGGGCGGTTTTGTGGATAATGATATTAAATAAACTGACTTTAAGTTCTAAAGTTTGGGTTCTGGCCAAAGAGAGTCTTATGATTTAGGTCAGCCTTCATGGGAAAAGATTCTGTTAAGGATTCATGGCTACACTACAGAAAGTCTAGAAGTTTCTAAAAATGGTGAAAGCTTTAAAGGGTTTTGACTAAGATGATCTCAGTACCTTGGCAAGAATTATCTGAGAGTTGGGAATCTCTCCACGTGTCCCAGTTTCAAGAAGAGAAGGAAAAGGGTGAACTGGAAATTTTAAGAACAAGGAATGAGTGTGAAGTACAAATTAGGGACATGAACTGCCGTCAACACCAAAATGCCACCTGTGAGGCTTCTCTGGCAATCCTAACCCAGGGGCAAACGGATGAGAACCTCAAAAGCTCTTTTCAGGACAAATACAGGAATGTCCTGGAGCTGTGAGTTAGGTTTGATGTCATCCCTTATTTGGATAGATTATTTTTAATGGGTGCCCCTCCGTCCCTCCC
>NW_020172768.1:4772975-4774986 GCF_003031525.2 Neophocaena asiaeorientalis asiaeorientalis | reverse complement strand
TGCCCCTCCATCCCTCCCTTCCCCCCTCCCTCCCTCCCTCCCTCCCTCTCTTTTCCTCTCTCTTTCTCTGCCTCTCTATCTCTATCTCTGTCTCTGTCTCTATCTCTATCTCTTTCTTTCTAGGGGAATAAAACTAATTCAGTGAATGGAAGCAAAGAGAGGACGATTATCAGTTAAAGATCTCAAAAATTCAAGTAGTCATTTGAACTAAAAAACCTTTTTTTAAGTATCTTACCATTCAGTTGTTTCTTCTTTATAACTGGGGATTTAACCTGTCAAACCATCTCAAATGGAGGTGCAAACAATAGCCCAGAAAACAGAAGTCCTCTGTGCTCCTCCCAGCGCTAACACACTGTGTGATTTCAGGCAAATTTACCTTGTACCCTCTTCTACTTTTAGTGAAATGGAAGTGTCCCTCCCTCTCTCGGTGGTAGGAGATCTGTGAAAATGTAATTGAACTAACTCAATTAACGAGACAAATGAGTGCTAGACATGGTGCTAGACGCAGGGGAGAGAGCTCACTCGTAACAAATCAATTATTTCAGCAAATCTGAGCCCATGTTGAGTGCAGACAAGTGTTCGTAGCCTTGGAAGGTTCACTATCTTGACGAATTCAAGACATTGTCATTGTCCTTAGACTTGAACTGGATTTTCTTATTGCTGTGGTTTGACGAAGGTCAGGAATTTGTTAGGCATGTCGGGAGTGGTCCAAATTTGGGTGGCTTTTCTTCCTGTGTTCAGTGCCTGGTGGACTTCTGCTGTCCGCGGTGCAAACTATATCTTGCCCCTCATTGTGACCCCTTATCATTTCACGTACATCCTAGGGAACGGGGAAGGGGGATGGCACATGCTTACTCAGCCCCCTCCACCACGCGGGGAGCGTGTAGTGACTGGAGTTTTTATAAATGGATCTCTGAGTCTATGCAGACACGCTAAGATGAGCTGAAGTTTGGAAAAGTACTTTGGAAAGTGGAAATCATTGTATAAGTGTTGGCAAGACTTTTCATTGCTCATAAATGTCACACCTATTTTCTATCTCAAGTTCTGAGCTCTTTTTTTTTTTTTTTTTTATCTGTTTCCTTAAAATTTGACTAACTCCAGAGTATGTGTGGCCACACACGGTAGGAGCACGTGTACCTTTTACATCACTATGACTTGGCTTGAACTAAAGGATGTATGTATAGGTTCCCTGTGCTGGGGTGTGAATCCATTTTCCTGCCAGTACACTAGGAGCCTAGGTCTCTGTTCATCTCACTCTCAAAGGAATACATTTTACTTCTTCCGATGCTGTCTTAGTTCCTGCACCGTGAGTGTGGAAATCAGTTAGAAACTGAATTTTCACATTCTCTTGCATAGTTGCATTCTTCCTCCCAAGATAAGAAAATTGCATCAACCTTCACTGGGCTCCCATGGCAACTTGTTAAATTAGGTCAAGATGTGTGGGCAGATAACATGGCTTGAAAGCCTGCCTGTTAGCTGAGTTAAGAATACATCAAATGCAGTGCTGGCTTCCGCCAAGAATGCACCTTCTTACCTTACTGGGACCGCTTTTGGTTATCAAACTGATACGATCAGAGAGCTCCATTTTCTTTTGTTCGAAGATACATTATGAACCCCATCTGATTACAAAACAAACTGAGAGAAGTGGCCTGGTGTTTTCTATGTATTTGATGGACCTAAACAAAAAGCTTTCTAGATCCTTGACACACATGGGCATCTCTGATTTTTTTTTTTTTTTTCCATTTCAGCACGTGTAGAATAATATGTTGGATTGTCAGAGAGTATTTTCCCTTCCTCTCTGTCCCTCCAGGCCCCTCTTATCAATGATGAAACTGAGGCACCAAAAAGGACTTATTCCAGGCCTTCTGCAGGAAGGTAGCTCTTGAATCGAACCTTAAGTGCCAGGTGTCTCACCTGAGTATGAAATCTTTCTCCCTCTTAAAGAATGAGGACACTCATTGGTTATCTCAGTTGCTCCCATAGAGTAGATTAAGAGTCTTGTGTCTTGCTT
>NW_020172768.1:4752371-4772886 GCF_003031525.2 Neophocaena asiaeorientalis asiaeorientalis | reverse complement strand
GAGGGAGTGGAGCTATTGCTCTGTAAATCAGCTTTATAGAACTTCACTCCAGACTGCCAGACTTCTGTTGCTACAAATAAGGAATCCTTTCCTATCACTTCTGCAGTTGGTATGGAGCAGGCCTGCTGGTAACTGTCGTGTTGTCGTTGTCTAGGAGAAGCCCCAGCTTTGTGTTGTAATTGTTGATGAAGTGGTGAGGGTCTCTTCTTTATCCTGGAGCCTGAGAAAAGCTAAGCCCAAAGCTAGTCAGTAACTATAACGAAAGTATGTTTTACCATGCTGGGCAGATTTGTGAATAGTTGATCCCTCAGTCTCCTAAAGGCTCGATATGGGACCGTCGTCAGGAATCCAACTTGCAGATATTTTTGCGCGAGGCATCACGCGAAGCCGTACCAGCCTTGTAGAAATAGAAGCCCTAGGTATTCCCCTGTTGCTTTTGGCCCGAGATAAACCTTCTTCTCACTGTTTTGTAGATAAATTAGAGCCCGTCCACCGTCACACAATAACAGAGTCCCTGGGCCATGCCCAGAACCTGGGGGATCTGACTGGTCACTGAGTTTTAGGGTTCAGGAACCTAAAGCTACTGCTAAAACATGTATTTGAAAATAAACAACTCTCCTGCAAAAAGGAGTGCTTCAAAGCCCTTCAGTTCAGAATGAAACCTGAGATTGGATGGCATTTCCTGAAATCACAGTTTTCCGAAGGAAAGCTGGATTGCAAAATCATCCCAGCGTCCTCAGGTACAAACAACCACCGAGGAAGCTTCTGGTGTGAGCCTAAGTCACTGACGAGGAAGGGGGGCGGTGCGTCACCGGAGCAGAGTAGTGCAGTGTGAATTTGTGCAGAAAATTCTAATGCTAGTCTACAGGTGGGTATGTTATTAGGAGCAGCTTGGAGTTTTATAATTGGGGGAGGGTGGTTATTCCCTGAGCCAAGCTCTGGAATATAGCCTTTCCATGTCCCTGCTGTTGCGATACGGGTGTGAATTGACTAAAGTCAAGAAGAACCAGCTTGCTGACATGAGTGTAGAACTCTGGTGCCTGTAGTGTGCAGTACTGCCTATTACAGGGGCCCTGAGGTTCTCGGCCCAGGCAAGGCTGGGCCTGGCCTCAGGCTTACAGGAAGCATCACGGTCTTGGTGTAGACCATCCTTGGCCAGCACCTGGGTGGCTGGGAAGAAAAGAGCTTGGCAGTGAGAAGGGCAGACGGAGCATCTTCCCTTTCCTCCTCACAGGCCCCTGTGAGTAGCAGGCTGTAGGAAGCCAGACGGACCCCCTGAGCCTAACTGGAGGCTTGCTGCCAGAAGCCGGGGGGGACTCTGATTCTCTGTGCTGTGTTTGGCGCTGGGTCCTAAGGGGGTGTGTGGAGTGCATTTGGGATCTCACTGGAGTAACGGGTTAACATGCTGCTCAGTTATGAGGCTGCTGGGGAAATACTTTGGAGCCTGGGGAAGGAGAACTCCCTGGCAGCTCTGGGCTGGAGGCGGGGTGGGGGTGGGGGGCAGAAGCCCCTTGGTGTTGCCTGCATGGACGTTCCACTGCTTCCGCCTCCTGACTGGTTCGCTTTGGGACCATTTTTCTTAATCATCTGCCACCCGTGGAAAAGATCACACGGTGGGAGGATTTGGCCTCACTATTCATTTTTTTCTTCTAACTGGCTTCGGAAATATGGACAGGGAGGTTCCCTGTTTCCGTCAGTTGCCCTTGAAGACCGCGGCTGGCTGAGCCACCCCGGGGTCTGGACGCAGCTACGGTAGCTCCGGCGAGCTGCCTTTGGGGCAGAGAGGCCCCTTCATGCTTTACAAAACAGAATCTCAGACCCTGGTGTTCCAACTCGCTGAGGCCTGTGGGTGCCTGGATTAGGAGGCAGGAAACTTACACGATGACACATCTCTTCTGGGGACCCAGTCCCCCAGCTTTAAAGGAGTCTCTGAGTCTCCCATTTATTTGGGTCACTGTTTCTTTAACAAAATCTAACTCCAAGTGGTGGAACTGGGTGGTGACAGTTCTGGAATTCCACTCTGTCTCCACTTTGAAGCTCCACCTTTTTGTCTTTGAAGTCAGATGTTTCCACTGAACAGAATTCAGCCAGTGTGTTGCCGAGGCATCCACACAGGTCCTGTCGGCCTTGAACAGCCGGCCTGGAAACTCCCGCAGCCTCTGCTGGGAAGGGCTCTGTTAGATGTCGCCCCTCGGCATCTCCTGGTTCCCTGGATGCCTTTGCCTCTCTGGACACTGATTGACCAGTGGTTCCCCGGCGTGGAGACTCCATTCAAGAGGTGCTACAATTGACCCTTGAACACCACACGGGGGTGAGGGGCGTTGACTCCCACACAGCCAGAAATCCGAGTATAATCCCCAAACGTAACTACTAGCCTGCTGTTGACCTGCTAACATAAACAGTCGATTTACACACCTTTTGTCTGTTCTGTGTACATCTGCGTATATTTTATGCATTCATGGCATACCGAACTTTTTTCTTAGTTTTTCCATATTTCGAGGCTATGCGGTTTGTCTGAGTTTTTCTCAAATTGTTGCAAATCTACAAAAAAGTTTTCCAGTGTATTTATAAAGAAAAAGTCCATGTATAAATGGACCCATGAAGTTCAAACCCCTGTTGTTCTAGGGCCTCTGTATATCCCTCCCTCTTCTCCCTAAAGTGACTTTCATGTGATGCTTACAGATAGGATGGTTATCAGCACCCCGTCTGTCACTTTTATGCCTTCAGACTTAAATCCAGGTTAAGCGCGTGACAGGAGACCATCCAGGATGTTTGACCACTGGGTATGTTGCAGAGGTTTCATCGTGGTGGGGTTAAGAGCATGGACTCTGGAGCCAGGCGGCATGAGTGTGTCTTGGCTTTGCCACTGACCAGCTGCGTGACTGTGGGCAAGCTGACATCTCTGTGCCTCAGCTTTCTCACCTGCAAAATGGTCATAATAGGAGTTCCTATCTCCTAGGATTATTGTGGGCATTACATGAATAGCTTATGGAAAGCACCCGGCACAGCGCTAGGTCCACAGGAAGCGCCCTCTAGGTGCTCGTTGTTACCACTGTTTCGTATTATTCTCCAGACCTTCTGTCCTTCAATACAGTTCTACATTCTTCGAGGTCAGGGGATGATGGATTTGACTTACAGAATTCCAGTAATTCCGGGCAGTATCTTGGGGGCATCAGATTAGGTCCCTTCAGCTATTCAGCTCAACCCACACGTGTGTCGAGCTCCTACTACGTGCTAGACTCTTTCATACACATTCTTTTTTTTTTTTTAACTGTCTCCAATGACCACATGAGGAAAAATGTGTCGAGCTCCTACTACGTGCTAGACTCTTTCATACACATTCTTTTTTTTTTTTTAACTGTCTCCAATGACCACATGAGGAAAAATCTGTTATCCTCATTGTACAAAGGAGGGAATTGAGGTTCAGAGGGGGAAGAAGTCTAGCCCAAAGTCACACGGCAAACGGCAAAGGAGAGGCCTTTCACAGGTTTTCACAACGTCAGACAATTTGTGGGAAAATATCCAACGTTAGTAGCATGTTAGTTTGGGTCTGCAGATGCCAAGGCACGATTAGACTCGGGGGAGAACATCTGAAGGACACAGTGGGAAGAGGAAGAAAGGGCAGGGGAGCCTTCAAGCTGTGCCGCAGGTAGGAAGGAGATTTGTAGGAAGAGCCTCCAACTGCAGCTCAATTCCGGGAGGTGTGGCCAGGCTGATGGGACTCCTCGGTCAAAGACTGGGGAGCTCTCTGTCTTGCAGGAATGGCCTCATGTGCCCTCTGTGCCATCCCTGGCTGGAGCAGCCCCAGGAAGCCTGACCTTGGTTGGGGACAGGGTGGATGGAGTCACATATGCTGCCTGTGGCCAGAGGGCCCAGCAGCATGCGGTCACGGCCCCATCATCCCTGACTGATCAGCGTGGCGTCTGGCTGGTCGTACAGCAGGACTCTAGACCATGGTCCCGACGCTCTTGGTGGCCCATGACGGGCTTCTGGATTCAGTGCCTATTGTTGACTTTAACTTACCGAACTGCATTGTTTGCTGTGTGACTCACCTCTCCCTGAGAGATAATGAGAGTGAAAGTTGTCCTAAGGTGGGTGAATGTGAAAGTCTGAACTCGGTGAGGAAGCTGGGACTTGCTTGGCGGGAGAGTTGCTCTTAGGGCTGGGCTCCGTGGAGGTGTTTGACCTTCAGAGCTGAGATGGGTGCAGTTTCTCGTGAAGGCCCCTCAAGGCTGGGTTCTCGCTCCTTTGTTCTTTAAAGGCGTGGGTAGCGCCTTTTCAGCTCATCCCATTATGGTGGAACAGAAGTGTTTCTTCTGCTGCCTCTGTGCTGCTTTTAATACCCTCTTCTGTTATTCCACCCGATCTGGCTACCATGCTTTACATTTGAGGGGTGTTCAGAAATTATTTGCTAGATAAAGGCTTGAAAAGTTATATGCTCAAATGATGGCTTAGGATCTAGTCGCCTCCCCAAGAATTTGAATACGTTAACTAGTCATTTCTCGAGGGGGAAACTTGGTACGAGGGGGAAACTTTACCCCCTAGGATAAGATAAAGCTCAGATTGCATTCGAGAACCTACCAGAAAAGGTCCAGGCTTCAGAACTCTCAAGTCCTATTTTCTAGTTCTAATCAGCGAAGACCTCCTTCTTTCTTCTTGTCACCTACATACTTAGGAAGGCATTTTCTTTCGACATTTACATTAGTGACATAAAGCTTTTCTTTTTTCTTTCTGTTTTGGTTTCTAAACAAAATTTTCACTCCGTACCCTCAAATCCAAACCTTACCCATATCTGGTGACTTCTTAAAACAATCAGTTACCTCGAAGACCTCAGGAGGAAAAGCTGTAAAGAAGCCCGCTTCCTGGCTTCAGCTTTGCTGGCTCACTATCCAAGTGTGTGTCTGAGTGGCAGATTGGACATGGTTAGGCTCCTGGGTTTGGAGGAAAAGTGCCTGCGTTCGCATACAGGCTGCCCCTTTAAGAGAGGAAGGGTCTCCTTTCCCTGCGGCCACTCCCACACATGTGTACTTTGAACACACGTAGGTGTAAGGAGCCCAAGCAAAAACAAGGGCCTTTCCTCCAGACACTTAAGTGTGTAACTGTCTTGTTCTCAGGCCCCAGGCAGACTCAAGTGAGCCTCACTTTCGTCTTTCCCAGGTGGGGCAGCCCGGCTGACCCATTGCCAGCCCCAGACTCACTGCCCAGACTGTCCTGGACATCAATAGCTGGGCAAGACTTTCTGCTCTTCCTTCAGTTAATAGTGATGGGATCTGTTTCTAGGGCCAAACTACAGACATTTGTGGGGAATGCTGGACTCATTCTAGCTCAGCCCTACATAATTATTAGGTGGAGTGTGCTTTGGTGATGAGTATAAATGATTAGGAGGGGAAAAACGTGCACTGGGGGAAAGAGGATCTAAGTCTGTCTGTGGCCAAGATTTCCCCAAACCATAAAATGTCGGTGATACTTTCACTTGCAAAGCAGTTTGCATCTGCTCTTTTTGCGCCTGCCTACTTTGAATTAGAGCAAGAACTTCAGAGTTACCCCTCACTTTAAAAAACCTTAACCGGTTATTCTCATCTACAGTGTTTAGAACATGTCACACTTACATACTTTAACCATTTTGTCTTAGCTTCTAACTTTCTCCTTTTTCAAAGTTGCCATATAAAAGGCCAGTTGAATTCTTGGAAGAATCATTGAATTTGATCTAGTGCTTTCGCTATTTTTTTTTTTCAACTCCATCTTTTTTTTCTCTGGTTTTCCTTTTGGAAAAGTCTGCTTTTAAAAATATTTTTTTCTGTTGTTTAATTCTTCCATTGTTGTGTTTTATTATTTTATTTTATTTTATTTTTTTGGCTGCGCCGCACAGCGTGGTGGGATCCTAGTTCACTAACCGGAGATTGAACCCGTGCCCCCTGCAGTGGAAGCGCAGACTCTTAACCACTGGACCGCCAGGGGATTCCCTCCATTGTCGTGTTTTATGTTGTTCCCAGACTGCTCTGCGCTGTGGTCAGCTCTTTATATGTATATGCATATATTTATATTTATGCTTATTTTTAATAATAGGGACTTGATCTACATCTCTGTAAAGTAGAGAGGAGCAGGGATAACTATTTTCATTTTAGGGATAGATAAACTAAAGCCCAGAGAGGTTAACCAGCTGCGTGAGCTCACTCAGTGAGTCGGGGAAGAATTGGGATCAGAGCTCTAGACGCTAGACTCCCTGTTTTGGGCGTTTCCCACCATCCTGTATATATTTTCATTTTATGCGATACTATCTGCTGTTATCGCTCTGTCAGTATGTCCAATGCCTGACATCTTTGTTTGTTTGTTTGTTTAAATTTTTTGAAATGCTTCCTCCTTTCTTTTGGTCTAACGTGTCAGAGACATGGACTTGACATCAAAAGCTGGTTTTAATTGTTCTCTAACTTGTTTCCATTGTTAAGTCCTGGCTATGCCAGCAATACATAAACACAAGGGCACGAACACGTTGCCCCTCATGACGTCCATGAGGTGTGTTTTTCAAGTGCCTGTCAGAATGTTGTTTGTGGTTATGAGTTGAATGATTGGAACTCGTATCCCTGATTGCTGCCCTCGTGTTACTAGCCCTTGATAGAGGAACATGTGTATAGAACATATTGATCTACAGTGATTCATTGAACCGAGGCACCTTGGCCAGTTACAGAATGTATGGTACACATACAGATTGTGTTGGGGATGAGGTGAAATTGGGTTGAGTTGAGGGCAAAGGAGGGACATAACTCAGAAGAGGTGGGAAAAGGCACCTACAGGCATAAAGCCAGGCCAAAGCATGAAGCAGTCTCTACTCTTCCTTCGTTTGAAAATCCCGGCGCTCTGGATGCCAGACCAGCCAGCAGTACATCTCTTGGTTCATTCATCCTCAGGCAGGAGACGGCCCAGAGGGCAAGAGACTGACAGGATGCTTTCTGTTCAGTTTGTCATTAAACGTCATTTCATAAGGACTGAACGGAGACAGAGGGACTTGGAGATCTTTTGTGAATGATAATTTAGAAGGGGGTTGACAAGAAGGGGGTGATGCTTAGAGACTCCGGGGTGACCCACCACCCCCAGAGGTAGGCACTCCTGCAGTAGTCTGAAAGACAGTTCACACTTGTGAACAGATGGGTCATTTCTGGATTTGAGTGTTCTGTTTTTGCCATCATCGTTTGGCTGTGGGTAGAGACACCTGGGTGAAAGGGAGGGGCCAGTCGGTCCCGTTCCTCTGTTTTAGAACCACCTGTCAGATGTGTGCTATTGGGGCAGAGTGAGCCCTGCTGCAAGGGTGGCCAACCGTGAGAGTTTCATAGGTTAAAATAAATGTGGTGTCCTGCCCACACTGAGGTATTTGACTTTGAGAGTCGAGCTGCAGAGATTAGATTCTCAAAGTAGCAAACGAATTCCCCAAAGGACAGGAGGTGTGGTCGTTTTTATTTTGGGGCCCATGTTGATGAAACGTAGCCTGGGAGTCACCCATATTGTTTGGCCCCAAATATAGTTTAATAGAGAGAAGCAGTTTGGGTCGCTTCTGTAAACCCTGACACCTTTCCGCAGAGGAGGTTGTTTTGAATCATGCAGTTCAGTAAATGTTTACCGAGCACCTGTCCGAGACGAGGTCCCAGGCCTGGCATTGAACACAGAAGGGTCAATCAGAGGCAGCCCAGGCTTGCAGGGAGCCAGCAGCTGGAGTCACTTAACAACAAATAGCTTTTTGATAGCTGGTGTTTGTTGGTGAGGCACCATCCCAGGCTTCGGGTTACAGCAGTGAAAACACACAGTCCCCGCCCTTGGAGCATGTGTTCTAGTGGTGAGAGAGATGCAGGGAGAACAAAGCTGTCGGAGCCGGTCTTGGTGCAAGCAAAGCATGATGGGAGGCTGCCCGAGAGAGCCGCTGCCCCGGGCTCCACTCTTGTGTGTTAACCTCGCGCTGGGCACAGGTGACAGAGTGAGAACTTGCAGCTGAACTGGAAAGGAAAAACTGAAGTCCCACCCTGACGCCCCGTTCATGAGCAGTGAGCTCATTGCCATGGCAGGCAACCCCCAAGCCTAGAAACTGAGAAGATACCTATACGTGGCCACACGGAAAGAAGTACGATCCTGAGCGCCTGGAGCGCCTTTCTAACATCCCATCCTAGCCCGTTGCTTTCCTTTTACCGAAGTTGCTCACTTCTTAGCCTCGGAGCAAGGGAGTAAAAAAGCAGGGGCTTTTAAATAACCATCCCTGGCTCATTGAGATGGATATGGGGATCTCCCAGTCCCTAGACAAAGAAAAGGGACATAAACAACCAAATGAGTAAGACTTTACTTGAAGCTTCGCCTTAACAAAAAAAGAGATGGTAGCCTTGGATTTGAAGTGCTTTGAGGGTCGCCTCTGAAGGGAAGCATCCTTGTGAGACTTGCTCTGCTGGCCTGCGGTCCCTCCAGGTACCCACCTGATATCATCCCTTCTGAGACTGTGTCGCAGTCTTCAGATCAGGACTGTCAGTGTTGCGCTAAGAGTTTTCCTCTTCCCCCCAGAAGCCGAGAAGAACAAAGCAGTCAGAGGAAATTCCCCACTGCGGCCGGGGAGGGGGCCGACGGCGGGGTAGGGGGTGGTGTGTGTGAGTGGGGCAGGGGCCCTCCCTCCTGCATCGCCTGGGGGAGAGACTTCCTTCTAACAGGGACCCCTCTGTTGTTGCGGTTCAGAGCTCTGAAGCATAGTTTCCCAGTGATGCCACTGGATTCCTGAAGTGTGACACCCCAGGGCAGCCTGGTGAAGGCCGCTGTTGACTGCCTCGGGGCCCCTGGACAGGGACACCATTGTGAGTCACATTTGATGTATGAGCTCCCCCTTCCCATGACTGGCACTATTCTTAGTACCATTCTCTGCTCCCCGGGACAAAGGTCATTGGGACCACAGTCCAGTTGGGTGGGTGTGTGGGCCTGGGCCCAGAGCGGAGAGGAGGTGCCAGGAAAATAGAGGAAAAGGCTTTACCACGTGAGGGCGTGTCGGAGGGAGGGCACGGGATGGAGCCCGGCCCTGAGGATTTGAACAGACCAACTCCAAGCGCTGCAGAAACAGCCCCTGGGAGAGCTCGGACCGGGAGGGCCAGCCTCAGCCATCGTTTGCACAAGTCTGGGGCTTGAGAACTTCCCTTGGGGCTGGACTCGGGTGCTGGCCAGCAGGTCAGTGTCACCAGGGACCCCAGAGCCACCTCCAAGTGCTGGCCTGTCAGGTGGCCCTGATTTCCCCTCCCAGGCCCTCCCACAACCCCGTTTTTGTGGAAACAGGCTCCCGTGTTGGACTGTCCACTGGTCCAGCCGGCGGACAAGCCGTCCCGACGCCCACATTCCTGCCCTGACCCAGCGTTTCTGGCCGGCAAAAGAACCCCACGTCCTTCCCACTTCTGTTGCCTCCACAGCCAAAAGGAGGGTCGGGGTGTCAGCAGAAGTGTACAAGAGAGGAATCTCTGGGAGGCATCACGGATCCCTTTCGTTCGGGGTCACCGTGAGCGCTTTCTGAGGGGTTAGCAGCAACTTCCAGAAAGCCCTGGGTGGGAGCCCTGTGTGCGTGGTTGGCCTGAGTGGGCCGGCTGGATTCTTCCTCAAGAACTGAGGAAGGAGCCTTGAGCTGACATCACCGCTGTTTTGACTTTGCGGCCCAGCAGAGACTCCCCATCCCAGGCCCTGTGCTTTCTTTAGGCATCTGGTTTTCGTATTGATCCTCCCCCTTCCCTTCTGTAAATAGGAAAAAAAAAGAGTTAGAGGACACCACACCTAGACCTGGCCTCCCAGTTCCAAGATTTCAGTTTTATGTTCCTTATGAGCAAAGGAAGACTCACAATGACGGAAAAGCGAAAACACCCACACGCGAGGGCTCACCCCGCCCTCGGCCACATCCATAGACACCAGGGGTCAGAGGCACACGGAGAACGGTCTGGAGCTGCAGGGCCTCAGTTCGGGGAGCGGCAGCATGAACAGTGGCAATAGTTCTGTCTGACGTCCCTTCCTCACGCGCCGGTCCCAGCGACGCTAATCAAAGCCCCTTCCTTCCCCACTTGATGGCCGCATGTCTCGAGGGTGGAGGACGGAGGTGGCTCTTGGACCGCCCTCCCCGGACTCGGGACGTGCTTGCTGTTCCCAGCCAATGGCCAGGACTTGCCTGGGGACAAGAATCCCCATATTTCTTTCCCTTTCCTCAGCTTGGTATAATTAGCCCCCCTCGTCTCCCCAAAGGGATTTTAAGACAAGTAGTGTGGGAGAGGTTTTAAGGTAACTAGTGGGGGGAGAAATAAAGGAGTTACGTAGGCTAACAGCGACCACGAGGGGACCTGACTGGGCTGGAAGTGCCACCTGTGGCGGTGGACACCAGGGTCACTAGTGACAGCTGTCTGGAGGACCACTGGCCGCCCAGTGTCCTGGACTGCTTGCTGTGAGAAGCGGGCAAGAGAAGATGTGTTTAGAAAGCCGGGTCCTTTGATCCCTGGGACCACTGCAGCCAGCGGGCAGTTTAGATGCCAGCTTCTGGGCTGGTCTTGTCTAGGGGCAATGGAGTGTCGAGATGAAGAATTTGGGGGTCAGGCTGCCTGGGTTCCAGCCACACCACTTCTGACCTGCGCGGCCTTGGGCAGGTTATATAGCCTCACAGTGGGTCAGTTTTCTCTGCTGTAAAGTGGGAGAAACGAATACGATAACAACAGCCTCCACGCGTGGACTTACTGTGAGGGATAAATAAGGTGCTATAAAGCATCGCATGTTACTACGGTACATAGTAGGTACACGATAAATCATAGCTGCTGTTCATATTTTCCTTTGCCAGGTGTCTGAAAGCAGCACCCCACTCTCTCTCATGTCTGTGTTATGTGGTATCGACCCAGGAGAGGACCGTGAACTCCCTGGCTTATTTACATAGTTTTGGACTGTAGTAGTTGATTTTTCCTTACATGTCTCGTTTCAGGGATCCTGTGAGTATCTATACTCATTCTCCACTTCTTCAGGGACCCTGTTATGTCACAAGGGCTATTATAACTGCGTTTTTCTTATTATTCTGCCACCAAAAATTCCATAGCGTTTCTTAATAGAAATCTCTTTTCTTACTCCTGTCCATCCGGATGACTTCTTAGTGATTCCTCATAGGAAGTCACTTTAGGACATTACTCCAGGCAGAGGGTGGTAGCTGGTGACTATTCAACGAACGGCTAAGAAAGCTGCAAACGTGTCCGAGCTGTCCATGAAATCGTTCTTCAGCGAGGGGTAGAAACAGAGAACCGTAAGGCTTTACCGGTGTTGCTCCTGGGACTGTTTCCTCAAACGTTAATATATTTTGTAGGCATTTGCTGAATCATTTAATTCTAGAATTTGTGTAAGCTGTTTCTTGCCAGATGGGTTTAAAGTACTCGGAGTGAGGATGAGGTAGAGATATTTCCTTTTCCCCGTTGAGCCTGGGCCGTGCTGAGGAGGGACCACTAGGAAGCTGTTGCTATAGCAGTTGCTTCTTTGGGCTGTCCCAGAGCTCAAAGGAAGCTCCCCGACCAGCTGCTCTTTGCTCACAGGCGTCCATCAAGGTTACCCTGGTGCCTGGGAGTCAAGGTCCGGGCAGTAGGCCCACCATTCTCTCATTGTGCCTGGAGCAACGTCACATCACTTTCCTGAGCACCTTTGTCTGCACCAGTAGAATGGAAACAGTCAGCCCAGTGGGCCTTGCCTATAAGGAGGGTAGAGAGAGGCTTTTAGGAGCAAGCAAGGTGGTGTATGTGAACATGCCTTATAGACGTGTAAGACGTAACAAAAGTTTGCCCTTAGAGGTCGTAAAGGACATTTCTGTTTTAGACTGAGAGGCAACGTAAAGCTTGTTTCCTATTGAATCTCAGTTTACTTTGGATCAGACAAATTTGAAACTCAGGTTGAAGATTAGAGTCTAAAAAAAGTCAAGTTTTCCTGTATGAGTTAGAGCGTGCCAGGCTGTCTTCATCTACATGGACTGGGTCTTTCCTAGCCACACTGTGTCCGGATTGCTTACGGGCTTTGACTTCTGATTGGAACTGGTAAAGGCATTCCTTGCTTGGTTCATACCTTGAGTCCTTTGTAAGGCAAAAATAATGACTTGCTGCCTTGGAATATCTCAGAGGAGCGAAACAGTGTTTTCCTTCTGGAGTTTGCTTAGCAATAAAAACGGACCGACCCTTAAGTCGATCCAAATAGGGCAATTGCTATTCTGTGTTAAAGGCTGTTTTGGTAGGAATCCTTCACCTGTGCGGTCTGTTCAAGCTCCTCGCGCCTCCTGTGCCGCTTGTGCTCTGTGCTGCCTTCATTTTCCCCTGGCTGATGGGCTGAGAGGGGAGGGGTCGGGGGTGCCCTGTGATGGGACTAGTTGCTGAGAGTGTGGAGCATCTGGTATGATGACTCACCATGGCTTGTGTCTCCAGGCAGTGGACCAATCCAGCTGTGGCAGTTTCTCCTGGAACTACTCACCGATAAATCCTGCCAGTCTTTTATCAGCTGGACTGGAGATGGCTGGGAATTCAAGCTTTCTGACCCAGACGAGGTAAGAAGGGAGTGACTTCACAGAGTCTCCTGTTGAGGGAGGATGAGAGAGAGCGCTGGAGATGGGTTCTGGGGGGTCGATGACATTTTCTAGGGTCCAAATCCCAGCTCTGCCACCTGCTGCTTGGGTGACCTCGTGTGAGCCTTAGTTTCATCATTTGGAAAATAGTGAAAATATCTACATTGGCCATTTGTTTTCCAGGATTAATTGATATGATGCCTATAAAGTGCCTGGCACCTAGTAGGCCCTCTGTAGACACAAGTTGCTTTCTCTCACTTTGCGCCCTCCCTGGTCTTGTGGCTCTGTGAATATGGAAGGGGGCTGACAATTGGAGAGGCCTTGGAAGATTGGTACAATTTTCACATTAACTTGGGTTTTCATTAACAAATGCTTTAGTGAGGGGAGGAGGAGTAAATTGAGTTTGGGATGAATATATACACGCTACTATTTATAAAATAGGTAACCAACAAAGACCTATTGTATACTACAGGCAACTCTACTCAATATTTGGTAATAACCTTTAAGGGAAAAGAATCTGAAAAAGAATATGTATATATATATATAATATATGTTTTATATATATATTATATATATATAATATATATGTTTTATATATATAATATATATAAAAGTGAATCATTTTGCTGTACACCTGAAACGAACACAACATTGTACTCAATTATACTTCAATACAAAAACAAAACAAAACAAAAAAACGCTTGGCGAGTGGTTGCTCTGTGCCACGCCCAATTCTGAGGATGAAGAACAATGAACAAGAGAGACAACCTCTCTCTTCCGGCAGACATGAGGAGCCCTGTGCCCAGTACAAAAGAAAATGCTTCCTGTTGATGAAAGGCAGGTGTGATTGCAGCTCAGCCGTCCATCCCATGCATTAGATTTCATGCTTTCAAAGCAAGGACATTCTATTAATAATACAGGGTAAGAGGAGACACTATAGTGTTGCTTTTATTTTTTTATTTTTTAATATCAGATGCTTTAACTCCATTCCCTAGAAGTTCAGGGCCACTGTGTTTTCATCAACTCAGAGAATCAACTTCACTGTCATTGTTGCCCAACCCTTGTAGTTCGGAATTCGGATAAGATTGGTCAGAAAAGTAACTTCTATGTACATGAATCTCTAACCCTTTCTTGAACATCATGGGTCACCATGGACGGGTGCAGGCAAATAAACATGTACATTTGGATTATCCTGTAGATGTTTACCCCTCTTCCTTTTTTTTAAAATTAAATTTCAGGTGGCCAGGAGATGGGGAAAAAGGAAAAACAAACCTAAGATGAATTATGAGAAACTGAGCCGTGGCCTTCGCTACTATTATGACAAAAACATCATCCACAAGACGGCGGGGAAACGCTACGTGTACCGTTTTGTGTGTGACCTGCAGAGCCTCCTGGGGTACACGCCCGAGGAGCTGCACGCCATGCTGGACGTCAAGCCCGACGCCGATGAGTGATGGACACCAAGGGGCCGGAGAAACTCTGCTGAGACATTTCAAAGAACAGCCACGTTGGTCGGACTCTTAATTTTTAATTGTTATTCTATTTTTAATTTTCCAGAACTCATTTTTTTACATTCAGGGGTGGGAGCTAAGTAAGCTGCAGCTATAATCAATTGTGCGCCGTTGGAGGAGGAGAGCCAGGACTTGTGGGGTGGGTGGGACGGGAAATTCTTGAGCGGATTTTCAGGAGAGAGACAAGGGCCTTCTTAGAAGCTTGAAGGATCTGGCTTAAGGGAGGAAGAGACTAACGTGTCCAATCATTTTAAAAAAAAAATCATCCACAAAAAAATAATGTGTCTTGAGTTACGGACCTATTAGCAAAAGAAATTGATGCATCAGGAGTCATGAGACTAATAAAAGGCAATTAATTTCCTTTTGTTGTTAGGTCTGGGAGGGTGAAAAAGAGGGAGGTGGGGTAAAGCCTTTTTTTGGGGGATGCACTAAAAACCAAGGACTATTTACCTTTTATTCTACTTTCCAAACAAAGATGGACTTCAGTGGGGAGGGACCAAAACTGTTTTTGTGTTAAAATTTATTCTATTAAATTTTGTGCCAGTATTTTTTTTTTTTTTTTTTCTTAAAAATCGTCTTAAGCTCTCAAGTGGTCTCAGTATCGCTGTACCATGCAATCTTGTTTTTATATGCTGGCTGAGGATTCTGTCACAGTGAAAGGAAACTGTTTATATAGACCCCACTGGAAAGACAAAGCGCTGTCACTGAGATCGGGGATCCCAAATTCATGTGACTGATGTATGGAGGGAAAAATAAGGCTGATTTGGGTACAAGGGAACTGTGCATGTGAATTTCACCTATAAGTTTTTAAGAATTGTGATCACACCCTTCTACTTACTTGTCATTAGTGGATTCTCAGAGTCTGGACTTAACGTTGAGCTAAGCATTAAGTCTTCGAACTGAATGTATTTTGCAGCCCTGGTTTTGGACCACAGTAAACGTAGGAGCACTGTAGAAGTCATGGAAAGGGGATCGAAGGGGGAAGATGGACCTGGTTCTTTACTGGTTTTAGACCTGTAACGTACATGACTTGGAATAAAATCTGTATGCATGGGCATTACCCCTCAGGCCTTAAGAAATAAGTCCTGAATGCATGTCATTCCCAACTAACACTCTGTACTTTCTCCTTTGTGTATTATTTTCCCAGCATCCCACATTTATTGCTTTCCCCCACTCTGTTGTTCAGTAGAGAGAGATGTACAGCTTTCTGATGGGTGAGGGAAAGAGTAACTACAGACATGACATGAGTTGGAGAGCGTCTGATAAAGCCATTTAGATGTCCTGAGTTGTAGGAGCCATGGAAATGAAGGGAGCCTGTGAATAAAATGGGGCTTGGCTGTCTTTGGGAGAAGTGCAAGGCTTTCCTTTGAAGAGTTTAAGGCAGCTGAGTCGGGTGTCAGGTGAGACTGGGTGGGCAAGCAAGGTGCATAGCGCAGATGCTGTGAGGGCCCCGTGCTTTGGATCCCTTATTCTGGCACAGGGTAAGTGAAGGTTAGTAATTGCAGAGGAAGGAAGACTTGAAGGGATATAGGAACTATTAGGAAGGGAGCTGGGGTGTAGGGATAAGGTGGTCCATGGGATTCAAATCTACTTTTAGTTCTCCCAAAGTTGAACTACAGACATAATCAACTGTGGTGTTGTCAGGGGTCATCTGAAAATGGAGTTTGGGGAGGGAGGACCAACATCTGACCACTAAGGAAAAGCGCCTCCTATAACTAGGATCCTCCCCGCTTCCCCGGCTGTACAGGCGCCTGATTCAAAGGAAGGTGACAGAGGGATGGCTTTTCGGGCTTCAGTGAGGAAGGGGAAGAAACATTTAGGACGGGCTCCAGCTGAGAAACTGGAAGTACTAACTACCTTCTAGCGTAGCTTCAAGAAAGTGGATTGTTTGCTCCCAGGTCCTCTTGCAGACCCCGAACGATCAGGAACTTAGCTCTGTGATTCACGCATCTCCTCATACTGAGAAATCGGAGCGTCTGCTTGGAAAGCAAAGGCTGAATTTAGCCCAGCTGTGTATTTTGATCTTCCGGATGCAGGTGCCTTAATGAAGCTCTCGAAATATTTTAGGAGCTGCTCAGGGAGTGTTAGGCAGAACTGTTTGGACTACATTGTTTTCTCTCAGATGATGTGATCTCTGTTGGGCACTGGCAAAGATGTGTGTACGCCTGCGTGTGTGTGCGTGCGTGTGCGTGTGCGTGTGCATGTGTGTGTGTGTTTGCAGACATGCAGAACTGCAGCTGAGATAATCCCGGGGCTTTCTTGTGAAGTCTTTCCACATTTCAGTGGTGGGTGAGAGTAGGACCAAGGCCGGGCATCGGTCACTGCTTGTTTGCCACCAGGCATAAAATCACTTTCTCAACTCATCAACAACCTTTCCTTGTACAATGATGCTGAGAACTCCCCCGTGTGAGTCCTGCCATAATTCCCTAGCAGATAAGATGTAAGCAAGTGCTTCCCCATGCCCTTCAGCTGCTTGTTTGCTCAGATGCCCTTTCTCTCTCAGTGCACCATTTTCAGTATTTGTAGATAGTGTATGCGTTCAGACAGCTTTGTCGATCTGGCCAGATGCTTTTTCTCCTTCTGTCCAAAGGCCAGAGACCATCCCAGGAAGAGTGGTGGGTGGTTTATACACTGGAAATGTAGCAGAATTGTTGGAGTTCTGCTTTAAAAAAACAAAAAAACAAAAAAAAAAAACATGTTAACTTCAGAGGAAGGATGGGCAAATCTGGTTGAGCTGGGTGAAACTCTTATTTTCCTGGAGATGCCTTAACCTGTGCTGGTTTTGGCTGTAGGGTTCAGGGTCACTTTTGTTCCCTTCTGCATTCAGGGGAGGGACTTCCCTACACAGAGCCCTGGTTTTGTGGCTTTGGGGATTGGAGGTAGCATTCAAAGATCAGATATGCTTTTCCTCACTTTGGAGACGAACACTCTGGGTTTTAGAGCATTAACCTGCCTAATGTTCACGGTGAAAATGACACCTTCTCTGTCCTAGTCGTGCTGTGCATGTTCTGCTTTCTCTGTTGGGGTCTATATAAATGCGTTGAACTCTTACCTACATTCCAAAGAAGTTTCGAGGAACCATAAATATATGTATACATATACATATATAAAATATATATATTAAAAGGAAATTATCTCTATCAGGAATACTGCCTCAGTTATTGAACTTTTTTTAGAATACTTTTTTTTTAAGCTCAGAAGTATGGGGTGAAAAAGATGTTATATTGTGTTTGACTATTTTCCAACTTGTATTTTCATATAATTTATATTTTTTAAAAGCTGAAAATTTAAAAGCAAGATGAAAAAAAGGAAAAGCAGGTGCTTTTTAAAAATCAGAACTGAGGTAGCTTAGAGATGTAGCGATGTAAGTTTCTATGTGTTTTTTTTTTAAATGCAAAAAAAAATTTCTTATGGGGGAGTTTTTTGTTCGTTTATTTTAGTAGCTGATGCTGGCACATCATTTTGCTGGAGAATTTTTTATATACTGTAGCCTGATTTCATATTGTATTTTAAACTGTGTGAGATTAAAAGCAAAGAAATTCATTCATAATGATGTGGGTTTGGCTTCAGTCTTTCCTGTCTGGTTCACGCGTGAAAGCAGGACAGATTAACCGACGAGAGACGAGCGCAGGAAGGAACGCAGCTCTGTCCTGCTGATCTCAACTTGCTCTACACCATTTCAGATAAAGATTTCCTAATAAAGTGAGAACTATAATAGGAATAGGGGGAAGTGTAACGTGACATCCCAATTAGAAATAGATGGTATCATCCTTTGTGGAATGTCCCCGGCCTCATCATACCGCATTTTGATGGCGTCTGGAGAACTAAGAGGCACATGAAGAAAATTTTTAATGACTCAACAGATAAACATTTGATTTCAACGAGGTAAAGTTTCTGATATTAACACGGGGAGTTGAACACCTTTGGTCCATGCTCGGGAGCAGATTCTTCTCCCTCCTTCTGACATTCATTTTGTCCCGTGCCAATGCGGACCCATCCCATCCATCTCCTTGGCCCCAGCTCGTTCACTGGGGCTGAAAACTGGGAATGATAATATCCGTCCGAGCCCCCAGCAGCCAGTGTCATCAATCCGATCGTATTTATAGGTGCTTTGGGGAGGAGGGTTTAGGAACACATCCTGCGTGGTGCTTTTCTCTTGTTGGAACTGTGGAAGGTGTATGTCTTTAAAACACCAGCATTTGCAACACAAATCCCAACTCACAGCTGGAAAGAGAATTTTTGCTGAATTGTTCACAAAGAGAGCTCTGTTTTTGGAAAATCGGTTTCTTCAGGCCTGGAGCCTGAGGTTTGCTGAGTGCACGTTAAACACCGACTGTGTGGTCCAGTGGTCAGGGAGCTGGCCTGGCTGCGAGGAGGGCTCCGGTCTACAACCCAGTCAAGCCACCGCCACTCACTGGGGCACTGTGGGGAGACGGCTGGAGGTCCTTACATGTTTCAGTCTTCAGCTGCCAGCCTGGGCAAAGCCACAACTCCGCAGCCAACCCGAGGCCACATCTAAGCTCTTCTCCCCCTGAATCCACAGGACACAGAGAATAGGTTTCTGCCTCAGTCTAGGATTTGGTCAGAGAACTTTCCTTCAGTGACAAGTTGCTGTTTATTCCCCCAAAGTATGTGATTTCATGCTGACCAGGTTAAAAGATGCAAGATACACTGGAACGAAAACAGCTTAGGTCCCTGTTTCTCAAACTAGGAGCTAGAGTTTAGCTGGGGAACTCTCAGACACCTGGGCTTTGGTGCTCTCTTAATGACACTGCTGGGACCACCATATTGGAGTTGGGGTGGTGGAGAGACAGTATCTTCTAAAACTCCCTCCAGATTTGGGGGAATGGGATAAGGTGAGAAGGAGATGCAGGGAAAAGAGGAATCATTCAAAAGAAGCTGGTGGTCAAAATTCTACGGATTTTGACAGGCTTTTGGGCGGTTGTAGGGTAAAGTAATGGCCCAAGCCTAGTCTGGCTCCAGACTGCTATGGGTTTGGAGCAAGCTACAGCACCCATGCTAAATATAAATTAATAAATCATGACCAAAAATTGACCAAAAAGAGCTTACCTGTATAATGAAGTATAACTATTTTAACCTGGAAAAGGAAGAGGATTGTGATTTGTACTTTGAGTGAAAGAAGCCAGGCAGTGGAGACTACGGGGTACACACAGGTTGACCGAGGACTGAGTCTGTGCCACAGAGATGTTCAGTGTGGCCTTCACAGTGTTGGGACTCACTTCTGCAACTCAAGTGAACAGTGTCCGGCAGTAAGGCCATGGGGTGGTCTTGGAATCCTGTCATTCCTGTAAAGCAAACACCCCTGGACGCTGAGTGGAGGCTGCCCACTTCGAGATGCACAGGAATCTCCTGTTTTGTCTGCATGGCTCAGCCCCACACATTTACATCCCTGCCTCATTGCTGTAGAATGTGAGTTTGTCAACCCCGTGAAGGTATCTCTCCACCTCCCGTGTTTACCTGGCATGAAACTTATTTTATTCTGGAAACCAGCAGTGGAAGAGAGCACAAGAGGTCATCAGGTTCATCAGAACCATCTGACTTCTAAACCCTTGTTGTCTCCATGACGCCATGTTGCCACCCAGGAGCTCTGAAAGGTCTCCTTTGATGATGCTGGCTGATGGCTCACCCTCCATGGAAGCCACAGCCCTGGTTACTAAGAGGGATGCTTCATGCACCGAGTGTGGAACAAGGACAGTCTTCTTTCAGTAAGGAAGCCTTTTCCACTCCCACAGCCCTTTCCACCCTCTGCTTCTCCCCAGCGCTGCTCTGGGTGGTGGTTTGTGGTGCAATTTCAGTTGTACGGAGGCCTTTCTCTAGCTCACACGTAGGGCTACTTGACCCTCCGAGGACTGGCCTGTGCCCTTTGATGGGCTTACCACTCAGCACACCGCTGGTTATCCACTGCTCTTTGGGATTCCTCCCAGTTACAGGAATCCTCTCCAGAGACCGCAAATATCAGAAGAGAAAAGTGCTTTCTTGGCTTCTCTTGCAATGAGGCAGGGATTTAAGAAAGTCTGATAAAAGCAGGTGTTGATTGACCAGTGAACATTTTAAAAGGCTTGAAATCGAGGGGGAAAAAAATCCCATTTATTGGGAATTGACAACTTCAAATTAGCTGGGAAAGGTGGCTCTGGCCTCTCTGCCCTTTGGTCATTGCCATTTCCTGTTTTACTGAATGCCCCAGCCCCTTTCGTTTTTTTTTCCATTTTCCTGGAAAATATCTCACCCTGGGAAAGCCGGTTTCACTCGATCGCCTGGGGTACCTCAACGTGCTGATGCCCAGGGTAATGACAGGGATCCATCTGCCCGGAGCAGCGCTGGGGACTCAACAGTGGCCGGCTCTCACCAGCTGCCGGGCAGTCCCCAGAGCCTTGGTGAGTTGCTGGTCCTGTGCTTAATCTCTTTTTTTTTTTTTTGGCGGTAC